>NW_027481246.1:69330-317628 GCF_051309035.1 Mrakia frigida | reverse complement strand
CGAGCTCGCTCTGCCGCTGGTAGACCTTGAACCAACTCGACCGGCCTCGTCCGTCATCGACGATGTTCCAGCGACTTTGTTGACCGATTTCTTGGGAGCGGAGGGAGAAGGAGAGGGCGTGGGAGAGGACTGGTATCGAGAGGGGGTGCGATGAGCGCGAGGAAGGCTAGGGCGAGCGGCGAGGGAGGTGAGGGAGGAGGAGGGAGAGGGAGGAGGAGGAGGAGGAGGTGTCGAGCTCAAAGGCTCGGGGTTGGTGGATTTGGATCGGGAGCGAGTGAATGGGTAGGTTCTAGAGGAGGGAGGAGGAGAGGGTGACATGGTTTGTTTAAGGCAGAGGTTTAAGGCAGTTTTTGGGATTAGGGTTTGCGTCGTTGAGGGCAAGAAAGGAGGCGGACGAAAGCGTGAGCGATTTTGGAGGGCGAGACAGCTTCGTTAGCGACGGGCTTTTGACCACCAACTTCAACTCGACTTTTCTTGAAACTTACGCTGAGCAACTATGGAAGACCACCCTTCAGTGAGCACCCACATGTTTTGGTTCCGAGTGTCGAAGACGATTCAAGAAGGGAGTAGAAACCAAACTCTCTCGAGCTGACCTTCCCCTTCTCCTTCTCCTTCCCTCCCTTCCTCTGCCTCCCTCAGTACCAAACCCTCGAACCCTTCCTGCTCTCCTCTCCAACCTACGCTGGACCTCTCTTCATAGTCTACAATGATCTCACGCTCTGTACGTCCGTTTCCTTCCTCCTCTCAACCAAACTACAACGAAAGTTCGTGCGAGCTCACACTTCCTCCTCTCCCTCCCTCCCCTCCTTCTTCGCAGCTCAAAAATGGCACACCGTTACACCCTTAGCGATGCAGTCCTCAGATATTGCTTCGAGCTCCAATCCGACGGGGACGAGACCTTTCTTGATGGCGTACAGGAAGGAGGAGGTCAGTAGTCTCGAGCTTGTCCTTCTGTTGCGAGCTCCAGCTCGAGCTCACTTTCTTCCCTTCGTTTTGTTCTTGCTGTAGGAACGACCTCGAGTAATCGTCCCCATCTCCCTATCCGAGTCGTTGTCTCCTAAATGGTTCGTTATCCCACGCCCTGCCTGCTTCCCTCCCTTCGTTCTCACACCCACCTCGACTCACGCGTCTCCTCCCCTTCTCCCCTTGTCCCCTTCTCTCCACCTCTTCTCCCCTTCTTTCCTTTCAAAACGATCTCTACTCAGGTTCCGCACCCACTTCTCCACTCTCCTCTCCAACCCTTCCTACCTCTCTGCCTTCCCTTCCCACTCTTCGACAGCGTCGGAATCGACAGCACCGGGCGTGGAGGGCGAAACGGATCCTCCAGTGATGTATACGGCCATCGTGGGGAAGGATTCAAGTGTGGTTTACTACAGGGTGGCCAAGGGGATTGAGAAGCCTCACGATGTGCCGGAGTAAGAGGAGGGGCATTTGGAGGGATCGGTCGGAGTGGAGGATTGGATGCTGCTCGTCGAGCTCTTACAGTACTTCTTTCCTGGGATGTGAGACGGAGTTACACGTGTGTGTGTGTGTGAGAGAGAGAGTAGAGACTTCCCCGGCCACGCGTGGGAGAGAAAGAAAGGAGAGCGGAGGAGCTGGCCGTCGAGTCGAGTCGAGTCGGGAGGATCGTTCGTGTTCGTGAAAAGGGACATCAGAGATCAGGGATTATAGTTAGTCTATGTGAAGTGGAAGAACGAGGAAGCAAAGGGAGCTGAAAAGAGCAAAGTCGAAGAGGGCTAAGTATAGATGCGTAAAGAACGATGGTCGGGAGATGGGCGAAGATTGAAGAAAGATGAGATCTACGGAGGAGGAAGGAGAGAGAGCTCGCTCGTTGAGCGAAATCGGTACATATAGAAGACGAAGGTATGAAACTGAGGGGTGATAAGGAGTTCAAGGTCAGCCGATAGCTTCGAAGAGGGAAGAAGCGAATTTGGACTCACCTCGGTTGGCGACGGGTCCAATCTGAATCCCTTGAGTCGTCTAAATTCTCTTGATGGGAAGCAGGAATAGACTTGCGACGAAATGGAAGCACTGGGAAAGGAATGAGATTTCAGTTCGAGTCCAACGAGAACAACAGAAACGCGCACGGACAGGACTCACGGCAGCAATTCCAAACAGAACTTGCGCTCGACCAACTCTAATGAGTACAGCGTAGACTGGTCCGAGCAAGAGTGGAGAGAGGATACCGGCAACTGAGCCGACTAGATTCAGAGTAAGAGAAGGGGAAGCACAAATCAGTGTCGGGAGGTGAGGAGAAGGGAAGGCGAAGGGGAACGAACGGATCTCGAGGGCTGCTAGAGACTCGCTCGCCTGGGAGGGGTCAACGCAAGCGAGGAAGACGGACTTGAGGCAAGGGCCAAATCCTGCGTCAGTGGAGAGGACACCAAAGGCTGTAAACGTCGCGAAAAGGGAGAGGGAAGGTCAGGGCCGGAAGAGGAGAGAAAAGTCTCGAAGCGAGAGAAGCAGAAGACGTACCTGCGATGACCTCTTGCCAAACTGTCGAGACCGCAACCAAAAGAAGTCCGACCACGCCGGCGAGGAGGGAGAAGTAGGCAAGGATAACCTTTTGGGAAAGACAAGGGAAGTTCAGGTTCGAGACGCGTCGAAGACCGGTGATCTGAAGACGACTTACATCGAAGTGGTTCGCAAGCTGTGCAGGTGCTTCTACGACTAGGACCTCTCCATCTACTGCAGCCTGATCCGGTGATGGAACTTCGTTGTTGAGAAGAGGAGTCGTCTCGCTCGAGACCGGCGTCGTTCCGGCCTCGACGACGGATCCTTTGATGTGAATCGGATGACGGAGCTGGTATCTGTGGTACGCTGTTCTTCCGTACTTGAGAATGATTGGGAAGATGAGGATGAGGTAGACGAATCGGCTTCCAAGGAGCCAGGCCAGGACGTAGCCGTTCTAAAAAATAATGCAGAGACGCGTCGGGTCAGTCTAATCGGACGGCGCTGTCTCGTCGAGCAAGGCCAGAGGAAAGCTCACCTGTCCAGGAGTGAAATGGAAGTGGTTTTGCATGTACATGATAAGAGCGAGGGCGGTGTATCCCTGAGAAAGAAGGACAAAGGAAGAAGGGTTCAGCTGGAGGAGTGAGACGAAGAAAACGAGAGGTCGAACGGACTCACCGCTGACATGGAGATGAAGGTGCAGGAACTGAGCAAGAAGAGAGTCCAGCTTCGTTCCTCATAGACGTTCTTCCTCGGAAGAAGCAGGAGAAGAGGTTTGAGAGGGATGAAGAGCTTCGAGAGCAACCCTCTCAACGAGAAGCTCTCTTCCCACACTGTTCGCTCGGTGACCTCCGGTTGAACGCGAGTTTCAGGGATGAAAACGAAAGCGTAGGCAGCGGTGAGGGTTTGGAGGGCCATGGCGAGGTAGAAGGGACCAAAGATGTTGGGAGAGACGAGGGTGACGAGATTCGTTGAAAGAAACGCGAGGGCAATCCCAAACGTCGACGCGGCTCCGATTCGAGAGTACCAGGGCGTCCTGGAGAGAAAGACGAGGACACTGGTAAGTGACAGGGAAGAGTGCGAGACCATGAGACCGGAAGAGAGATCACCTTTCCTCCGTCGAAGCACAATCTGCGACGATGAGCGTGGGCAAGAAAGTGCTCTTTGCCGCGAAGGCAGAAAGGACAGTGTTCACGATGGCCAGAGTGTAGATGAGCGGGATGGAGTTCAACGTGACTGAAAGATGGAACTCGCGATCAGATCATGAAGCCGTGAGCCAGAAGGGGAGGGAGGGGAGATCGGAGGGAGGGAGAGAAGGAGAAGTCAAGCTCACAGGCGAACAAAAGTAATCCGATCGAGACGACGTCTAGAAGGGGAAGACCAACAAGGAACATTCTTCGACCGTACCGATCTGAAAGACGCTGTACAGGGGACGTGGCGAGAAGACCTACGAAAAGGAAAGGGGAGAGAGAGGTCAGCTTCGAGCTCGCCAATTCTCGATCTCTGCTCTTCCTCCTACCCTTCTCAGGCAGAATCGACGGGCGAAACGACTTCAAGGATATGAGGTGGTCTGTACTCACCGACGCTAGCTCCGAGTACTGTAGCGACGGCCACTGGGGAGGAGGAAACAGACGAGAGATCAAAGACGAAGGTCAGCTTCAACTTCCTTCCCTTCGGTTCACTCTGTCCTCCTTCTCAAAGATCCCAGGCCCTATCGCAGGCGACAAAATCACCGATCTACAGCTTCATGATACGTCTTCACCCTCGCAGGAGATTGAAAGATCAAACTCACTGATGTACGCCATCAGAGCTTCGACTTGCTGATTGTCGCAAGAATCGGCATCTGGCCTGCGAGAGGGATCCTCCTTCTTCCAGTAGGCGATGCACACCAGCAGTTTCTGAACGAGGACATCGAAGGGACCAGAGACTTCAGCACAGAAGGTACAAGGGAAGAAGAGGGGGTGGGGAGAGAAGGAAGCAAACTTACGAAAACAAAAAGGGAAGGGGCAACGGTCGTCCCAACCGAGAAGGCGAGCAGGGCGTTGTAGGGAATGAGCCTGGACATGATTGTTGGGGAAGAAAGAGGAGCCATGACAGCGAGGAGGAAATGATGGTGGATAGAGACTTCAAAGTGAGTCGCTCCCAGAAGGAGATAGCGGTTTGAGGTAAGCGAGAGGGAAGGAAAGGAAGCGAGCTCACAGTTCGCATGGGGCCGTCGCAGGGTGATGGGGAAGCTGCCTCAACTTTTCTTGAAGATTTTCCCACCTGGATAGACCAGACGAAGATTTGGTAACGATATGTTACAGATTAAAAGTCCACGCCCTTACAGTTTCATCTTTCTTCAGCCGGAGAGAGAGAGGGGAAGTTTGGTTCGAGGGACGCGTCGCGTGCCTCCTCTTCCTCCGTTTCTCCGTCCTCCCCTCTTCCTGCTCTCCCCTGCTTGACATCTCTCCCCTGCAAAGCTCGACGGAAGCATGGTCCCCGTTTCCTAAAAGAACCTCTCAACGTCCACCTTCTCTCTCTTCCCTCTTTCTTCTTCGCTCCCTCACTTTCTCTCCCCCCTTCCTCCTCCCCTACCCTCTCCTCAACAATGAAGTTCTTCGCCTCCTCCTCCCTCTTCCTTGTCCTCCTCGTTGGCTCTTCAGCCGTCTCGGCCGCTCACCTCAAGCGTGAGTTTTCCCTCTCTCCCTAGCTTCTTTTTCTTTTTTTCGCGTTCGTTTTCCCACGTCGAACTCACCATCTCCCCACTCCTCCATCCCTCTCCTGCTTCTCCCTCCACATATCTCAGAGACCACCCGACAAGATATCGTCGCGCGCCAAAACCTCGGACCCGTAGCTCTGGCTGCTCGAGCTTCTCCCTCTGCTCGACTCAACTCCAACTCCAACAACAACAACAACAACAACAATGGAGGATCCAACGCTCAGCACGGAAATCCTCACGGGAACCAGAACTCTCACAACAACAACGAAAACGGACACCACTAGAGGTTAGTTTACCTAAATTCTACATCTTCTGCGCGGGGTTTAGGCTCGTTTTGAGGTTCTTTGTCGTGAGGACGACCCACGGAGACGCGGTCCCTTCACTCGAAGTTCAGCCACGGCACCTCCGTTCGTAGGAAACAAACACTTCTGACGCGTTGCGCTCATCTTTGGAACTGCAGGTTCCCTCACCGTTATCACCTTCAACATTCTTCGTCTAGACTTCTTTGCTGGTTTTCGGCCCATCCGTCGCGTCGTTGGATTTTCCTCTCCTTTCCCGTTTTCCTGCACTCTTTCTCCCGCTTCTTTTTTGGAATCATTCGGAAATGTTCCTTCGGATTTGCTCTCTTCTCCCTTTTTTTTGCTTCCTGCCCTCCGAACTCTAGATTTCTTCTCCCTCACACTCGTCGTTCCCACTCGACCTCACTCTCTTTTTTAGCACATCACTCTCCTTCCTACCTTTTCTCTCAACCCCTCGCTCGATCGCCTTCAATTGATTCTTCTGCGTTCCTTTCAGCACTGATGCAGTCAGAGGAACCAAGCAGAGAGAGGGAGAGGAAGAGACGAGAACTGAAACGAACGCGTCGTGAGAAAACGATTACAGACAAGAAAAACATAGCGATCGACCCACGCGTTTCACCACCACCGCGAATGAAAGAATATCTAGTAGATCCGAAAGGCTGAGAAGGAAGCAAGCTGCGTCTACCGCGTCTTGGGTTTGGGAGCGATCTCCTCCAACTTGACGGGGTGCAACCTGACTCTCGTTCCGAGTCCAGGCACGTTTCCAGCGTGACCTTTGGACCAGTCGTAGGAGACTCCAGCGGCGAGGAAGGTCTGAATGCAAGAAGAAGTAAGAAGGAAGAAGAGGAAAGAAAGAGGTGAGTTGGTGTGAGCCAGCCGAAGAGGAAGAGAGAACAGCCTGAAAGGGAGTACGAACAGAGTTGTGGTTGAAGGAGAGGGAAACGATGGGAGTCATGGGAGCTGATGGAGAAACGGGAGGGAAGGCGTCCAGAGCTGAAGAGGTAGAAGAAGGAGGGAGAAGTCAGCGAGACGCGTTTGAGAACGAAGGAGAGAGACGAGGAGGGACGAACTCTTCAGCTTCGAACGGTTGTCGTGATCCCAGAACGAGATTCGTCCATCGGCTCCACCTAAAATCGCACCGAGACGCGCAGCAGAAACTTCAGTCAGCTCTCGTTTCTTGTCGTTGAGAAGAGGACGAAAAACTCACCCGTCGCAAACGTCCCGTACCCCTTCGCCTTCTCGAAAGCCATAGCGTTCACTCCGTACACAGCGACCTGCTCTCCAGCCTTAGGAGCGTCCGGAAGTCGATGGCACTTGAACGAGAAGTTCTTACTGCGAGGTCGAAGAAAAGAGAGACGGGTCGAGAAGTCAGTTCCAGTTTGGAGAGAGCGGGCGTACGGAGAGATGAGAGACGAACGCTAACGACTCCTTCTCCATGTGCCTGACAAAGGAAAGAAACGTATGGTCAGTAGATGCCCCGCCAATTCTACGAGCTGAGAACGATCGGTGCGAGGCGTCGAAAGAACTCACTGAATCGCAACCCTTCCCTCGACACTTCCAACAGCGAATCCCTTAGCCGAAGGGAAGCATCCGACGACTCGAGTTTGATGTTTCAGTGGTGAATCTTGGCCCTGGTGGTCGAGGGCGAGCGAAGAAAGAGAGAACAACGCGTCAGTTAAAGCGATTGGAGAGGTCGTCGCGCCGAAGCGATGAGGAGGAAGCGCACCTTGAAGATCACTCCCGGGTTGTTGAGATCGAAAATTTGGATCGTCTTGTCTCCACATCCAACGACCATGAGGGGGTTCTGCACGTCCAGGGTGCTAAAAAAAAGGCAGAGGAAAAGAAGCGACGCGTCAACCAACTCGCTTGTGCTTCTCTTCGAGCTCGAGGCGGACTCACTAAGCCTTTGCCGGAAGCGCAACGGTAGCCACGGGGTTGGCTGTGTTCGTCGAAGGAAGAAGCAAAGGTCAGGGAGCTGGAACAGGCGAACAGGGAGAGCGGACGATGAGAAGTCAGACTCACATGTTCTCAGATCCCAGTACTTCAACACCTTATCCCAACCAGCCGTTACCAAGAAACCACTTCCGTTCGCCTGAGGAACCCAACGACAAGCCTTGATGGGTGCGTCGTGAGCGGCGATTTGAGCTGTTGAGTGAGAAGGAAGGGACGAAAGAGAAAGAGGAAAGGATGTCAGTGTTCAAGTTCAAGTTGAACGCCGTAAATACATCGATTCATATCTCTCGAGCAAGATATCGAGAAAGATGGCAGACGGCGAAGGCGTAGGGGGTTGTGGGAACGGAGGGCTGAAGGGAAGAAGGGAGGACGCGAAGGAAAGACGAGGTGAACTCACAAGAGGAACCCGAAGCGAGATCGTACATCCTTCCAGCCTTATCAGCTCCTACGGAGATACACTTGCTTCCATCCTGAGAACAGCCCCAAGCAGATGCAGCGAGGTCAGCTTCCGGGTCGAATCTTTGAGCTCACAACCTCTCCTCCCGCGCCTCGAAGAGGGACTCACCGGCAGCCAACACATATCGAAAACGGGACCCTCGTGCTTGTACTCGGCTTTCTGTTGAGATTGACCCTGTGCGTTGGTCTCGTAGAGTCGGACCTGGGAAGGTAAGGAGAAGCAAAGAAGAAGAGGAGAAGGAGGGAGAGGAGGTCAGCTCGAGACTTGAAGGAGGAGGGTAGAGACGACCAGTGAACCAGAGGCGGTAGAAGATGGACGAAACAAGCAAGAGAAGCGACGCGTAGGATGCGATATGAATGCTTCGCGTTGTAGTAGGAGGAAGGAGAGCAGTTGAAAGGAAGGGATAGCTCGAGGGAAGGAAGGATCGTTCTGTCGAGCTCGAGCTGAGCTCGTTCTCCTCCTTCCCTTGGAAGAAGAGGATCAGAAGACTTCTAGAAGGACCGCGATAAAGTCTAAATGCATACACATGGATTCCAAGAGGGTGCGGGAATATACAACAGCCAGAGCAGCTCCTGCAGTCGAAGAAGGCCGAACGAGTTTGTCCGCTTCCCTGCTTCCTCCTTCCTTCGAGCTCCTCCCTCCTCGTTCCATCATCTACAAAAACGTTCTTGGAAGCAGAGACGCGTACTCACAGCATTGTCCCAACTTGTCACTCCCAGGATGTCTGCTGTTGGACTGAAGGAGACTGCTGAGATTGAATCGGTGGGAGGGGAAACGATCTCGGTGTCTTGAGCAGACGAGTTCGCGAGGACCATAGACATGGCGGGCGAGGAATCAGAGGGTGGAGTACGGCGAGGAGGAAGAGGGGATAGAAGGAGTGGATGTAGAGGTTGGAAGTTGTTGAGATGTTGGTCGTTGAGAGGTAAACGAGAGCTCAAAGAAGAGGAGAGGCGACGTCGAAATTGAAGGACATTGAGCCTGGGTCTTGTTGACCTTCGAACCGCCATCCTGTCAACTTGTCTCGCATCAAACTCTCGCGAATCTGGATGTCAGGAAGGATACCTCAAGATGGGTCGCGGTCGAAACTCCTGTCAGTCTCAGAGAGGGCCGTTAGACGGAGCCAAAGGGAACGTCGAGCTGACCCTTCTCCTCCTTCCCTTCCTCTCCTTCGCGGTGACAGAACGATCCTCTCCTTTCTTCTCCTCACTTCTCTCGCTTTCTTCCTCGTACCGTCACGGACAAGTACAAGCTTATGGCCTAAAGACAGTGCGCCGTTGGTGGTCAGGGATATACCGGTGGCAGGGTGCTTGAACGACGAGATTGAGTGAGTTTCGACATCTCCTTCAGCTTTCTCTTCTTGGTTCGGAGGACGCGAGCTCGAAAAGGATATCCAAGGCTTCAGAAGTAGCAGTAGCTCGGGAAGTAGCTTGTGCTCCATAGAATGAGCGGTCGGGTCCGAGGAGGAGGCACCAGAGGGAGAAGGAGATCGGAGAAGGAGTTGACGTCGAGCTCAACTCTCCTTCCCTCCGACGCTCCTTCTCTCTTCCCCTTCAACACACCTCCTCGACATCACCATGCCACTTTCCCGGCCTCTCTCAGACTTTTATAGACCAGCTTCTTCGCTCACCGACTTCTCGCGTCCTGGTTCCACGCCGTTCCCTTCATCTCGAAGCTCGCGTGCTGACTTCCTTCACCCTCCTCCCCTCTTCCCTCTCAGACTCGACTACCCCCGTGAGAAGGGATGTATTCTCATCCTCGGTCGAAACGAAGACGAAGACGAACTCAAATCTTCCCTTCTCAGCTTCGAATCTATGGCTCGTCCTCTCTCCTCCCTCCCAGCTCCGCTTCTCTCGAAGCTCACACCTCTCCCTTTCTCAATTCTGTCACCAGTTCAACGCCCGCTACAAATACCCATACTGCCTCCTCTCCGACACACCTTTCAAAGCTTCGTTCCTTGCGTCGTTACGGACGGTGTTGCACGAAGGAGCGGTGATCCATACGGGACTGGTGACCCACGAGCAAGGCTGGGGGATGCCGGATTGGATGGATAAAGAGGAGGCTAGGAGGAAGATGAAGGCGATGGGGAAGAGTGGGGTGCAGTATGGAGAGAAGGAGAGCTATCGTGAGTGTCGAGATTAGAGGTTGGAGGGAGGGAGAGACGTGAGAGAGAGCTGATGTTCCTCGCTTTGTTTTGCTTTGACTCGTGATGCTCGATGCTCAGACAACATGTGTCGGTTCTACACTGGACCTTTTGCGAATCATCCGCTACTCGCTGGGTTCGATTGGTACTGGAGGCTTGAGCCGAGGTTTGTCTCCCTTCTTCTCCCTCTTCTGCTCGACGCGTCTTCCCTTCGTCTGTTCTTCTCTTCTCTGGCTCATCTCGACCAACCTCCCTCCGCTTGTCTTTATTTCTACAGCGTCAAGTTCTTCTGTAAACTCACCTACGAGTACGTTTCTCTTTCTTTCCCTTCGTCCGCTTCGCTTTCGACTCGTCGCTGATACCTCGTCGTTTCGTTTTCTCTCCCAGCCCCTTCCGCTTCCTCGCTCAAAACAACAAACTCTACGGATTCAACATCGCCGTCATCGAGAACATCGTTCGTCCTTCTCGGACCCTTCCTTCCTCGTCTCACTCGAATCTCACGTCGTTCTCGTCCTCCTCATCCCTTCCTTCACAGAACACCATCCCAACCCTCTTCCCTACCATCTCCGAGTACCGAAACGACCTCATCAAGAAGGGAGAGATCCAGCCAACAGACTTTTGTGCGTAATTCCCTTTTTCTCCCTTAGGCTCAGCTCTCGCGTTCGAAACAACGAAGAAGACGCGCCGCTGACTCCCTTTTTGTTTCTTGTTTGCGCGGTTCGTTCGTTTGCAGGGAAGATGTTCGAGGCCGACGGATGGGGAAACCATGGATGGGGAGAGCCAGCAGGGAAGGACGGGAAACCTGGGTACAACACGTGTCATTTCTGGACGAATTTCGGTGAGTTTGACTCGAAGCCTTCAGAGCCTGCTTCTTTCCTCTCCCTTCCTTTCCTTTCTCCTTTCCCTACCTCGTCTGTTTCCGGCTCATTACCTCTTGCGGCTTCTTTTGACCCGATCATCGACTTGGTACGAAGCTGACCCTGCGTTTCGTCTCGTTCCCTTCCGTCTCAGAAATCGGCAACTTGAACTTCCTGCGTGGAAAGCAGTACCAAGATCTCTTCGAGCACCTTGATCGAAAGAAGGGTTTCTATCACGAGAGATGGGGAGATGCTCCCAGTGCGTTCAAACAACCGGTCATGCTCTTCGTCCTCTCGAACGCATCGGACTGACTCTGCCCTTCTTCCCTTCCCTCTTCCCACTCGCTTCAGTCCGATCTCTCGCCCTTGCCCTCTTCTCCAACTTCACGCAGACCCATTTCTTCGAGGACATCGCCTACGTTCACGACACTTGGATGCACTGCCCTCTCAGGGACGGGATCGGATGCGAGTGCGAGTGCAAGGATAAAGGGCCTGCGATTGGGGAGGACGCGTGGTATTCGTGAGTTTGACTTTCATATCATTGTGAAAGGGGCTGCGCGTTTGGAGCTGGGAGAGAGACGAGGAGGAAAGGAGGGAGGTGAGGCGAGGGACGACGCGTCTTTCTTTGTTCCCGCTCTCTCGCCGAGTTTCGCTCAAGAAGAAAGACCAAGAAGCTTTAACTGACGTCCTTTGCCATTTCTGGTTTGGTTTGGGTCTCAATAGGTGCCTGGCCAGGTGGAAGGAGATCAACGCTCTGCACGTTTGATCCGTCTCGCTCCCTCTCTCTCTTTCTCTTTCTCTCGTTTTCTTCTCGTTGTTGGGCTTTGGGGTTTCAGTTAGCATCTTTCGGTCGCATCTTCATTACCTCTTCTTTTCTATATACCAAGGGAACTACCTCAGCACCTACTTCCGTCTCAAGGCTCGAGACGGAAAGACAAGATCAATTTTGCGCAAGCTGAACTCTCGCCCCCGTCCGTCTCTTGGTTGCGCTTGAAGTTCGTCAGAATCATAAGTATAGGATATCGTTTCGTAATATGCAAACAAGCAGAAAGGAGAGAGGTCTAAATACGGGGATCGCAGGAGTCAAACAGAACCAATCAACCGAGTCTTCATCATCGCGTCGTCTACTTCGCTCCCTCGAACAACCCTCCGAGCCCTGCTCTCGGCCCACCAGCTGCCTTCCTCCTCGTCCCGATAGTCCCTCGAATGCTGTTTCCGCTCGATCCATCGAGGAATATCTTGCTGAGAGGCCTCGTCGGCTGCTCCCTCACCGCGTCTCGTTCCCTCTCTCGTCGCTGACCTCCGTGTAGCGATCGGATGGCTTCATCGAGGTCTCCTTTGCCGACGCTCTTGGTGGATGAAGTTGAAGAGTTGAGAGGTGGGGAGAGGAGGGAGTTGGACGGAGTTCCGGAAGCGGTGGTGTAGGAGAGGTTGGAGGGTCGAAGGCCGTAGGACTGGAGGTGAAACGAAGAGCGAAGATCAGCAACGAAGACGGATAAGAAAGAAGAAGCAAGAGCGCACAGGTTTGGATGATACGATGACCGAGGGAGCAAGGTGCTTCGTAACTTCAGCAGCGGCCTTCTGGAGAGCGATACTGAAAGAGAGAACCATGGCGAAGAAGTCCTCTGGACGCGTCGATTCGGGACCCTGAACGACCGAAACGAAGAGATCTTGTCAGCCCAGGGCGTCTCGAGATGAGCCAAAGTAGATGGAAAGTGATCTTACCTCGCTCGGTTCTCCAAAGTACGCCAGCAAACCTTTCAGATCCCCATCAATCGCTGCTCCCATTCTCTTGATTCTTTCGACCGACATGGCAGCCTCCTCCGAGAACTTGAACATGACGGGGATGAACCGATCGGCAGGAGGAGAAGCCTTAAGGTCTCTGAGGGTGTCGATCTCAAACCTGACCTTGTCGAGACCGTTGACGATCGTTGAGACGGATCCGAGGACGGAGGTGAAGGAGACTGGAAAAAAGCAGTAACGAGAGTCAGTCGAGGAGAGCAAGGAAAAGGATGAAGACCCGACCGAACTCACTTCGAGCAGCTGCTGGTAGATGAGGCATTTCGTCGATGAAGAGGACGAGCGAAGGCGAGGTCTTGATGAGGAGTTTAGCGATGAAGTGAAGCAGAGTCGGGCATTCTGGGGTCGGTTTGGCGGTCCTCGTTTCTTTCAGCTAGGAAGATCGCTCAAGGGATGGGTCAGTTTCCAATAATAGCTATAAAAAGTGAGACATACTAGACTTACCTTCAGCAACGCGTCCATCCCGAAACCACCAGCTCCTCCTCGGAAAGTCGACACGTTCAAGGCGTTTCCGACAGCGAGAACGACCTGCAGGGTTTACATAAGAGCTCGTCAGCCTCGACGTTCTTGAGCAGTGAAGTAAAAATAACCCACCTGCAGCACTCCCTTGAACCTCGTCGAATCCTTCAGCTCCCTCGCAGCCGAAGTCAGGCCTTGGAGATCCGGTACGACCTCAGCCACGTCGAATTCGAGTCTCCTTCGGAACAGCATGCAATCGAATCTTTCGACCAGTCGAGGGATGGTCATGATCTGTCGAATTAAAATAAAGTCAGATCAGCTCTGAGACGGAAGAGGAGGAAGGAAGAAAGGAACGAACCTCCTTGAAGTACTGATCCGGTTTGGCGAGCTTCGACACGTCCTCGAAGCCTCCGATTCGACCAATCTGGAGTCGAGGAGATTCGGTTAGTTCAAGGAGAACAGGCGAGAAGGAAAACCAGAGCTGACCTCGTCGCTCGTGGGTAGGAGCTTGCTCAAAGCCTTGAGATCGTCCAGAGTTAACGTCTCGTCGTCGAAAGCAAGGACTGCTTGTTGAATCTTCGGTATCGGGAGTTTGAGTCGAGCGAGCATGATCCCTGAAGACGAAACGAAGGTCATCAGCCCATTATTTTTGAATTAAAGTAGGAAGAAGAGACGAGACGCACCAACGTTGTTCGAACGAGCTGAGAATGCGACAGAAAGACCAAGGTCAGATCGAGCTCATCGTTCTTCGACTTCGAAAGCGACTCACTGATATCCAGAAGGGTCAAAGGTTGATGCTTCTTCGCCGAGAGGCTCATCTTGCTCGGA
Source organism: Mrakia frigida (assembly GCF_051309035.1). Classification (NCBI taxonomy): domain Eukaryota; kingdom Fungi; phylum Basidiomycota; class Tremellomycetes; order Cystofilobasidiales; family Mrakiaceae; genus Mrakia; species Mrakia frigida. The sequence continues at coordinate 303,683 of NW_027481246.1, read as the reverse complement.
GTAGAAGAAGGAGCACCCATCATGAACGTGTCCTCGAGATCTCCCAGGTCGAGCGACGGCGAGCCCTCGGGAAGGTCATTCCAGATCGTCTTGCCCAGGTCGTCCGAGGCGAGTTTCTTCCAGAAGAAGGGCTGCCGACACACAAAGAACCAAAGATCAGAGAGCATCGAGACAAGGAGTTGAAGAAAGAAGCTCACCTTGAGCTTCTTGATAGGCTTTGGCGGAGCACGAGGAACCGACGAAAGACCGTTCGGACGCGACGACGAGGCTCCTCCTCCTCCTCCTCCCAAAGCAGCCATTAGAGCAGCTCTTCCCGAGTTCGCATCTCCATCCTTTCCTGGAGGACCTCGACTTGTGATACCACTGAGGAAAGCTGGACGAGGTCCGGGTGGTCCGTTCGAGGAAGGTGTTGAAGAAGGCGAAGGCGACGACGAGGAGGAAGGGTTTCGATTCGAGATGGCGGAGAGGAAAGCGAGGTTTGGACGAGCTGGAGGATCCAAAGAAGAAGACTCCGAGGATCCGTTCTTCGTTGGAGGGTTTGGGTTCCGGAGGGCTGCCATGAGAGCTCGACGAGGATCGACTTCGGTTGGTGTCGAAGGGCTCGACTCATCTCCTGCTGTTGCCTGTGTCGAGCTCGGTTTCCGAAGAGCAGCCATGAGAGCTCGACGGGGCTCCACTTCAGACGAAGAAGGTGCCTCCGATGCTGGTGCTTCGTCGTGAGCGGCGATGGGCTTGCGTCCCGAAAGAGCTGCCATGAGAGCGTTCCGAGGTTGAGAAGCAGGACATGACGGTTGATTCGACGACTCATCGACGACGGCTGTTTTTGACCTGCTGGTGATGGAAGCAAGGAAGGCTGGTCGGGCTGCTGAAGTTGAACTGGAGACAGAAGAAACGGTGTCGGTCGAGACGGAAGGGTGGAAGACGACGGTTGGCGGAGTTGGTCGCGTCGAAGTTGGAGGAGGGGAGAGTGGCAGGTTTGAAGAAGGAGGAGACGGTTCTGAAGAGGGTGATCGTTGAGGTTTGGGAAGTATCGATGGTGGAGGGGGTGGTGGAGCGACTCGAGCCTTGAAGTCCTGCTCGGATCGAACCGGAGGCGCCGACGAGTTGACCAAGGTCGGACGACGAGTAGAGAGCTGCCTCTTGAGGCTCTCAACCTCTGTTCGAAGAGAGATGATCTCCTCCTCCTTCCTTGTGAGACTCTCGATGGCTTCGGTGGCGATGATCTGAGGGTCGAGATCTCGAGCTGGTTGGGCTTCCTCCGTTGTTGAGGAGTTGAGAGCTTGAAAGCGAGAGTGGACGGATTCGAGAGCGAGTTTGAGGTACTTGATCTCGGTTTTGCCTTCCTTGAGAAGTCCTTCGAGCTCGGCGTTCTGAAGGAAATCAATCGTATAGAGAAGAGATCAGCGATGCACTTCGTCAAACGAACGATGCGCTGCGGAGAAATGGACTCACCTCAGTCTTCGCTCGTTGCACCTCCTCTGCGAGGGTGTTGAACTTGGTTCGATCTCGATCTCGTTTGGCCTTCTCGTCCGACTCTCGAGGTTCAGCCGGACCTGACTTGCCCAACCGGGTGACCTCGGCTTGGAGACGAAGGACCTCCTTTTCCTTGAGGACGAGACGTTGGACGAGACCGTGAAAGTTTGGTGACTGACGAGAGAAAGAAAGAGTCAGTATCCAGGGCTCGAAGAGAGGAACAGAGGCGGGAGAGAGCTGACCTCCTTCTCGGCGGACTTGATAGGATCAGGAGCGTCGCTCGAACTCTGCGGGTTGAAAGGAAGGTCAGCGAGGAAAGTCGATGGTTCGAAAGACAGAAGAGCCTCAGGACCCACTGAGAAGCTCATCGAAACACTCGAAGGCAAAGCTCGGAAGGTGTTGACCTCTGCTATCTGCGTCGACAGCTCATCCTTCAACTTCGCTCTCTGTTCTCAACCAAAACACCGCGTTAGTCATCTAGCTCATCTCTCTTACAAAGTAAAATCCAACTAACCTCATCACTCAGCTCCTCAACCCTCGTTCGAAGCGCCTCAATCTCCTCCACGAAGGCCGACGGAATCCCCTTGTGCTGCTGTTGTTCGAGGCAGGGTGTCGATGGAGACGATCGTTTGGCCTTGAAGCTTCCGGGTTCGGGGACGATGGGTTGGATGGATTGGAGGAAGAGAGCCATGAAGGCTTTCCAGCCGTCGTCGCTGATGAAGATCAAACCGAGAGAGGGCGAGGGAGAGAACGAAGTCAGCGACGCGACGAAAGGGAGGACACTCGGAACGAAGGGAAAGAGAGGGACGAACAGGTTATCCAGCTGAGCAGCATGTTCGAAGAACTTGTCGAGAACCGAAAGAAGGTCGGCTTTGAGTTGGCTGTACGGAAAAGAAAGATCAGCAATTTGTTCCCTCTTCCTGAGGCCAAAATCCAAACTCACTTATCGATCTCCCTCTCGAGGATCAACACATATCGCTTCACCGTATCCACCAACACAGGATAAAGCTCCGAATGTTCCTGCGCAAGCTTCGCCAGCTGTCCCAACGAGTAGTCGAGACTGTCATCTCCGTCGGCGTGATGAAGGAGATGGTGAGCGTCGATGGTTTGATAACGGAGGTCTTCGAGATCCTCTTGTTTCTCCTCGACGTAGAGGTCGAGTTGGGTGATGAGCGTTTCGGGTGGGGACATGTAACGCATGGCCTGAGGGCGATGAAACGAACGAGAGGAAGGAGGGAAACGAGGGAGTCAGAACGGAGAGAAGGCGGGACGGGAAGTGAGGAACGGGGAGACTCACAACGATAACTTCATTCAGCCCTCTTCTCCCAAGCTCGTCCCTCAGCATGACCCTCTCCTCCAATTCCTCCGAACTGTTCGAAATCGCGTTCACCAAAGCCATCGCGCTCGCTCTCCAATCCCAATCCCACTGCCCGTCTTCCTCTCCTCCTCCCACTCCTCCGTCCTCTCCTTTCTCCTCTCCACCAGCTCCTCCTTCACCGCTCGTAATCCTCAAACTCGCCACCAGCCACTCAAACCGAAACCCTTCCTCGAACGCAACCCTGAACTCCGAGAACGCGGCGAGCACGAGCTTCGAGCCTCCGAGAACGGAAATCGCAGCGAGGACGTCGGCTGCTTGGGAGCGAAGTTTGAGGAAGGAGGTGTGAAGAGTGAAGGTGATGTAGGTGATGAGGAGAGGTCGGTGTATGACGGCTTGGAATCCGGGCTAGATCATAGTTAAAACGAGAACGAAAACGAGAAGGAACGGTCAGCGAAAACGCGTCTCTTTGCTTCATCTCCCTCTCTTCCCACCCCTCCTTTATACTCTTCCCTTGCTTGCCCACTCACCTCAGTGTTACTCAGCACCCTCACGACCCTCACACTCTCCAGCAAAACCGCTTCGCCCACCTCACCCTTGACAGACTCGGGCAACCTCACCACCCTCCCGAGCAGACCTTCGAGCGCGTCCAGTCCTCCGAGATCGAGGAACTCGTTGATGGTAGGGAGAGGAGCGGTGGATAAAGCGACTCGGAGGGAGAGAATCCTCTTGAGGAGAGGGGTGGAGGGGAGTTTGCTGCGAAACGAAAAACAAAACGAAACCGAAGGGAAAGACGCGTATCAGTTTCGTTCATATGTTCTTCTCCTGGCCCTTCTCAATCTGCGCTCGTTCCTCAACCCAACCCAGAACAATCTAAAGACTCAAAGGACTCACGAATTCCCAATCTCATCAACCAACGTCCCAAACCCTCCCATCGCTCCCTTCTCTCCCTCTCCCGTCCCTCCTCCTTCCTTCCCACCACCCCACCACCCACCCCACCCTCCGCCCGTATTCTGCTTCACCACCGCTCCAGCCACTCCCACTCCAGTCTCCGCTTCGGGGCTCGAAGTCGTCGCCGGAACCACCTCTCCCCAACTACCCAGACTCGCCACGGAGAACCGTTTACTCCAGCTGGCTCCTACACTCGCTGGCTCGCTCGCTCCTGTTCTCTGCTGTTCCAGCACTTGAGGAGTAGCGGAGGGACCTCGAAAGGAAGTGGGAGGAGGGTTATGGCTTGTTGTTCGTGCTTTGCTTGGGTTGGTGGCTCGGGAGATGGAGGAAGGGACGTTGTTGGTGGTCGAGGAGGTTTTGGCTCGGGATTGAGCGAGGAGGTAGGCTTTGCGAGAGGGAGTGAGGGAGGTCATGGCGGTTCGTTGGGGTCCGTGGAGGTTGAGATTGTCCTGGTGAGCGAAGGAACGAACCGAGGACAGAGAAGACGCGTCGAGGTCAGGGTCGGTTTGAGCTCGAGCTCGACTCGACTCAAACTCGATAGTCGAAGAGATGAAAATAGACGCACCATCAAAGCTTCAAACTCTTCCTCCTCTACTTCAACCTCTTCTTCTCCTGCTCCAGTTCCTCCAACTCGTTCGTCCTGCTCTCCTCCCTCCAAACCGAGGCCAAGTCCTCTCCCAGCAGGCATCGGTTCTGAGATGGCTTCGATCACGACGCTGTTCCGATTTTGACCATGACTCTCCTGTTGGATCTTCCTCGCTTGAGGAGGTGAAGCTGCCGTCGTTGTGGTTGTCGTAGGTGGGGAGGACGCGGACGAGGAAAAAGTCGAGTAGATCGAATCGAAGAGGGACAGTCTCGCGCCTGCTGGTTTGGATGCTGTTGCTGCTGGTTGAGGCCTTGGTGAAGGAGAGGAGGTTGCTGAAGGTGGTTCGTAGAAGGAGAGGGATCCATGAGAAGTGGTGGAATGGGACGCTTTGAGCGTTGTCGAGGTTTCTTCTTCGTCCGCGTCGTCGTCGTCTCCGAGGGAGGTAGAGATGGACGAGATGGTTGAGGACGTAGGCGTCGGTTTGAGCAACCAAGATTGAGGGATGCAGAACCGATAAGCTGGTGTTTGGTTGTGGTGGTGTTTTGAAGGAGAAGGGTGCAAGGGTTGAAGGAGGATGGAGGTGAGGAGCGTCGACGGCGGGACGGGGTAGGCGACTTGAACGAAGAAATGACGGAGCGAGACGGAACGAAAAAGTCAGCCGGCAACTTCCTTTCCTTACTTAGAAGGTACATATACACGAAAGTCGCCGAACTCACCTTCTTTCCCTCTACTCGCTCCCTTCGGCTCCCAAACCTCCTCCAAAGCATACTCGACCCTCTCGCCTCCGCCCCATTTCTCCCTCCCTTTCCCCTTCGTCTCCCCTCCAATCGTCATCCTCCTCACCAAACCCATCCTCTCACACACTTCCTCTACTAGAGATTCCGCAGTCGTCGTAGGAAGAGCGTAGACGGCGAGAGTCGAGTAATCAGGGATCGAAGGGACAGAGAGGAACGAGAGAGAGAGCCGAGAGTTCAACGGCGTGAGAAAGAGATGCGAGGGTAAGGGCGAAGGTAGGAAAGAGGTGTTGGAGAGGAGGTCTGTATATATGCGGAGGCAAAAAGGGTAAGGAGGAGGGAAGGGAGAGTCAGCATACGAAAACGAAGTTGAGCTCGAAGCTCACCGAACGTCTCCTCCTTCCTTCCTTCCTCCTCTCGAGACTCACCGTCCCAGTTCTTCACCTGTTCCTCCTCCTCCTCCTCTCCAGTCCTACAGTCCCATCCTCTCAGTCCCCAACCCCAGTCCTCATCCACCCCTTCTACTAATCCAGCTCGTTCGTTCAAAGCCCCTAGCGAGAGAGCCAAAAGCTCGGCCACCGTCGTTCGTTGAAGATCCTCCTCTTGTAGGTTGATGGAAGTAGCAGAAGGAGGACAAGTTGGAAGGTCGATGAGGAGGGTTTTCATTCAAGAAGGTCGTCGTCGTAGTTGGTGGTAAAGAGCATGAGGAGGGGGCGAGGACCTCCTCTAGGAACGACATAGGGGGTGTGAGGAGAAGAGGGAGGGAGGGGTCGATCGGATTCTCGGAGCTCGTTTTTGTTTTCTTTTCTAGTTGTTTTTGAAAGCTTGGGTTAGAAAGAAGAGCATCTCCCTTCCTCTTCCGAGGTCGAGTTTGAGAAACTCGAGTGGCGGTTCCTAAAAGTTAGATTTGAAGCCGAAAACAAAATCGAGATGCTATCGAAACCCAAAGTCCTCCTCCTCACCTCGCCCAACCCGACCCTCCTCCACCTCCACCTCCTCCAACCAACCTAGGATCCTGAGGTGTGTTAAGGCTGAGGCCGTTTCCATTGCTGGGATCAAACGAGACGAATTAAGAGAAGAAGAGGTCAGCCGAGGTTGAGAAAAACGAGAAGAAGAACGAGATGCGACACACCTGCTCGACGCGTACGACGTCGAAGGACCTTGATCCGACGACTTCAAAGGGTAGACTGGGACTTGATTCGATGCTCCCCCAGCTTGGGCTAAGCCGGAAGCGATGAAGGAGGCGATGATCTGAGGGAGGGTTTGATTCGGGCTGAGAGAAGAGGGAGGGGAGGAGAGGTTGGGTCTCGTCAGACGAGGACCTAGAGATGAGGAGGGAGCGAGGATGGACGCACACTAGAGTTTGAACGATGGATACCCTAAATGAACGAAGAAGAGAAGAAGCAGGTCAGGAGAGAAGGAAGAGAGACGGAGAAGGGAGAACGGCGGAGCTCACAACGCCGCAGGATCAGGTTCAGCTACTGCTGCCTTCAGGATCAGAGCGAGAGAAGCGACGGCATCTTCGACTTTCGGAGGCTGCTGCTGAGCTGCTTGAGGAGGAGGCTGAATTCCGAACGTGGAGTTGTTCGGAAGGAAGGATGAAGACGGAGCTTGTTGCGAGTAGGTCGAGTTGGCGTTTGAACGAGGATGATTTGCTGGAGAGGAGTGCTCGTACGAGTTGAGTTGGTAGTGTTGCTGTTGTGGAAGAGGGTGAGGCGTATCGTTGGACGACGAGTAGGAAGGGTCGTTTTGAGGAGGAGGAGGACAAGACGCGTCGGGTCGAGGTCTGTACCCGAACACTTCCAGTGGCTTCCCTCGGAATATGATTCCTGAAGCGAAGCAATTCAAATGAAGATAAGTCAGCACACGAAGCAAAAAAAAAAAATCAGAAGAGAAGAAGCATCACCGTCCAACCTCGTCTTCGCTCTCCTGGCGTCCTCCGGTTGCTCAAATTCGGCGAACCCGAAACCCAGGCTGTGACCAGCTCGGTGTCTGCTGACCTCGATCCTTAAGAATACGAAGAGAGAGTAAGGTTAGCACAGAAGGAAGGTGAGCCAGAGCGGTGTCGAAAGGAAGACCCGAAGCGAACCTGACGCGACCGAACGGCTCGAAAAGGACTCGGAGGTCTTCCTCCGTCACGGCGTGGTCAAACTCCTGCAAGAGAAAGTCGAGAGTGAGGTTAGACCAGGACCAGGCCCGAGGTATCGAAAGGAGAGCGAAGGAGACGAACCCTGATCTTGAGCTTTCGAGGGAAATCTGGACCCGATCCTCCCGAACTCCTGCTGTAGTCGTTGTTGCTGTCAAAACCGATCGGAGGGAGTCTGGCCCTGAGAGGTAGAGCGAAGGGACGAAGATCGATCAGCATCGTCAGCAGCGAGCGGCCACGAGGAAGTGTGAAAGGAGAACGAACCCAGCAGACGACTCTCGATCAGGGCGAGACGACCCGACCTCCGGTGACGATCTTGACCTGTAGGAAAGCAAAACAGAAGAAGCTCAGCTCTCGTCTCGAGGGTAGAACGGAAGGAAAGATGAACGAACGAGTGACGAGTAGACGCGTCGATTCTCCCTCCCGAGTGCTGATCCTCCTCGACCTCGAAGCTCGCTTCCTTCGACTTCTTCTTGGTAGAATCGGGTTCGTGTTGTCGATCTCGTTGGTCGTCTGCATCCTCGTCCTCGTCGGAAGAGACCAGCCTGGTGCGATTCGAGAACAAAGAAGAAGAAAGACGCGTCGAAGGAGTCAGGCTTACATCGAGCAGCCGCTCGTCCTCCCTCTCCAGCCTCAAAGCCACCAACCAACTCACCTTCTCCCCCTCTTCCTCTTGGGCTTCTTCCCACTTCCCTCCTCCTTCTTCTTCGAAACAGCCTTCACAACCTCCTCCTCGTCCGATTCCTCGACGAGTTTCGACGAGTTCGGCTTCAACTTGGACGAAGAGAGTTGGCGGACGGTCCCCTTGAACTTGGCCATTGTCGAATGCAATGGTCGTCCAGGGAAGGCGTTCTTGAGGTGCTGTTACGAGAATGACAACCAGAACAAGGGAAGATAATCAGTTTGACGGACGGGAACGAACCCACGGAGGAGAGGCGGAGCGAGAACCTTTTCTACATACTCCCGTTGTGAGGTATTCCCTCGATTCTTGGAGAGGTACTTCTCAACTCTTTTGGTGACCTTAGCAGCGTCTGAGTCGGACCAGCGCATCCTCGTCCTAGTTCGGAAGGGAACGAACGAAAGGAGCGAGGGAGTTACGGGAGTCAATCCTCACCTCGCCTCTTCTGCCTCTACATACTCCTCCTCCCCATCCTTCGTCCGGGATAGACTACAATCAGGGAGACCTACTTGAGCAGAAGATACTCACAAAGTCGAAGCCGAAACTGCTTCACTCCTAGGCTTCCCTTCCTTCATAGCCTTCCAAACCTCCTTGCCAAACCGTCTCCTCTTCCTCTCGGCTTCGTCCTCCTCGTCTTCGCTACTGTCGTTGTACTGGTTGTCCTCTTCTTCTTCAGATGGAACGAGAGAGGTGGTGGGAGATGTAGATCTGAGGTGGAGAAGAAGGAGAGGAGAAGAAGGAGTGGCGAGGTGAACGAGGAGGTCAGGACGAGAGGAGATGGGGGAGTGAAGGTGGAGTGCGAAAGGCAGGAGCTCTAGGAACAGCAGAACTCACCTCATCGTGTCTAGTAGCTTTTTGATGCTTGAGAGCTTGGAAGGGAGACGAAGTGGCGAAAGAGAGGGAGAGAGAGAAGGTCGTGGATGGAGTCCAAACAGAGCTGGAGCGCTGGAGGTTGAAGAGAGTCAAAGGGAGGGTCCATTGAGCCGAGGAAGGGAGGGAGGACGTTGAAAATGAGCTTCTCAGCTCAACAAGCAAAAATTGAGACCGAGTGTATAGTCATTCATACACATGAGCCATCGACTCTAAAAACACATACCCTGTCAAGGGCAGTTATGGGCGCAAAGGCGAGGTGAAAGGTTGGGTCAAGAAGTGTGAGCTCAACTCTTCCTCCTCCTCCCTCTTCTCACCCTTTCCCCTTCCTCCCAAGCAGCAAACTTGAGATTTCGAAGCAAACAAGGTAGGCTTGAAGCGAGAAAAGATCTATGCACGTTCGAAAGTGAAGAGATTTGGACTGTAAGGGGTGGAGTCAGCTTCGAAGTGAGCTCGTCCGCATTTCAGCTCTCTCCACGAGTTTGACGTCAACATCGACCTTCCATCCTTCTCTCACCTCTTACTTTCTCCCGCTCAGTCAAGAGCCAGCTGGATAACTAGCAGAATGTACTACGAAGACGAAGACGATGCAGAAAGGGAGTGAGTCCTTCTTTCCCTTCAGCTTCCACCTTCCTCGTCGAGCTCAACACTTCCTCCCGTTCCCTTCTCTGACCACTCTTCCTCCCTCCTTCTCTCCTTTAGATCTCGCCTCCTTCTCGAGGAGCTGGGAATCCCTATGCCACTGCATCTTCAAAGATCTTCGAAACCTCAACCTTCGGCAGCGTGAGTCGAGCTTCGGTTCGTATCTACCTCACCTTCTCGCTCGAGCTCACCTGGACCTTCTCCTCCTCCTCCCTCTCTCTCTCCCCAACAGTTCTCCTCTCCCTCCTGCACCTCCTGCACCTCCTCCAGCCACCATCTCTAGCTCTTCCGCTCCTTCAAAACCTGAACGTCGTCCCAACGCTCGTCCCACTCCACCTCCTCTCTCTCGTCGTCGAAGGTCACCTTCCCCTCTCCCCTCCCGAGAATCGAGTCGTCGTCGCTTCGACGAACCTACGCCAGAGGAAGAGGCGATCCATCGAGAGTTCCTTCAACGTCAAACAGGATCATCAAGCTCGAGAAGGAGATCCGGAGAATCGTCAAAGGACGGGGAAAAGGACAGGGAGAAAAGGAAAGCGGTGGAGAGGGAGGTGGAGTTCCTCCGACGTCGTCCTTCTTCCTTCGCTCCTGAGGAGCCTAAGAAACCTACAGCTCTCGAGATCCCTATTGGACTCCATCGTCACCTTCTCGTCACTCCTACGTACGGTAAAGATGTCGTCATCGATATCTGCAATCTCGTGATAAACGTGAGTCTTTCTCCTTCGTCGATTTGGGTCGAGGAACCTGCCGTAGACTGATTCCAATCTCGTTCGTCTTTCAACAGGGACTTCCTTACGATGCACAAGATCGAGACCTCCTGGAGTACTTCCGAGTCTACGGCCGCGTTACGAGGTTCGTCGGCTTTTCCTTCGTTCGTTCGCTGACCATCCAGACGCGTCGCACTGACCGCCTTCTCCACCCTCACTCCTTCGTCTACAGCGTCAAAGTCATGCTAGATACCGCTACCCGTAAATCTCGAGGATTCGGCTTCGCCAACTTCGAAAATCCCGCCGACGCGGAAGCAGCTCTAGACGATGCGAACCGTTCGTCCGCGTCTCTCCCTCCCCCTCTCCTCTGCCCTTCCTCTCCTTCGATCGACTGATATGCTTTATTTCGCTCAACAGGAGGTCGAAAACTCATGGGTCACAGACTTAGCGTCAAGTTTCATCGTCCCGGCGCCAACTCCATCGTCACTAAAGCCGCTCTCGACGCGCGACACGCTCCTCCAAATCTTCGAGAACAACCTCTTCAACGTCCTCGTTCTCGATCTCGAACTCCTCCTCCTCCCTGGTCGCCACCTCGAAAAAAGGTCTCCTCAGGAGCTGGTCGAATCGTCACATCTGCGAAGGGAGCGAACGGAACCTGGAGGATGAACGAGGAGAAGGATAAAAATCGAGCACCGCCGCCTCCTCCTCCTTCGTCGAGAGGGAAGTCTCTTCCTGCTGCGTTGGGACTGCCTTGGCTGCAGGATGTGGATGCTGAGTTGTTGGGCGTGCTCGCTGGGTTCCTGGAGGCGATGGAGAAGCCGGAGAGGTGAGTTTCGTTCCTCGTTTCGTCTCCTCTTCGTTTCGAGTCGGCGTCGAAACTGACGGGTCTTTTCCTTCCTTTATTCTCTTGCAGAGACGCTTTGATTGCTCAACTCACGTTCGTCTTTCATCTCTCTCTTCACCCTCCGCCGTCCGTGCCTTCTCTCCACTCACACGTCCCCCTTCCTTTCTCTCATTCTCCCCTTCAGCGACTACTCTCCCGACGAACGAGCAACCTTCGTCTCTCTCCTTCCTCAACTTCGCCAACAGCAAAAGCAGCACGAAACGGAAACCACCACTAGCAGCGGAGGAAGCGGCCCACGCGGAGCCGATTCAGCGTCGTCTTCTTCGAAAACGGTTCGTCGCGTCGCCTCTTTCCTCTTTCTTTCTCTCCCCTTGCCGCTTCGATATACTGACCGCTGTTCCCTCTTCGTCCCTCTTACTCCTTTCAGTCCAAGCAAGCTACACCACCACCTCCGACACCACCCAAACTCGGTTTGGGACTTCGTTCGGATTGGAGTTGAACCCTCTTCTCTCCTTTCTCCTCCTCGTGCATCTCCCCTCTCCCTCTTCTTCCCTCACATCTTTCTAGCATAGCAGCCTTATGACACCGTCACATCTCTCCCACTTGACCTCCGTTTTCGAGCTCTCTTCTCTTGATTCATCTCTCCTTGCGTTTTCGCACTCATGACTTTGCCCTCTCCCTCCCCTGCTCGAAACTGAGAGCGAAAAAAAGGCATGAGAATTCTATCAAAGAAAACAACCAAGAGAAGCGAAGCCAATGAACAACCAGTGCGTGAGGGAAGAGGCGAGATAACGTAAGAGAGAGGTGTGGATCCAGAGCTGAGCTGAGCGGGAACGGAACGAAACGAAAACGAAGACGAGACTAGCTCGACGAACGACGTGAGAGAAGAGAGGGAGAAAAACGTGCAGACGAACCCAGAGAAAAATAAGTGAAGAAAAAATGGAGAAGAAACGGTAAGAAGAGAGGGAACCGACTAATTAATGCCCTCCTCCCAGGCTTCGATGGTGCATCCTGCTCCTCCTCGCCTGAGCCCTCATCCTCCTCGCCTTAGCCTTAGACGACGAGCTGCTCGGTTGGGCTGGAGAAGCAGAAGCGAAGGTGGCTGGGGTGGTTTCGTTGGAGTCGAGAGCGGTGGGAGAGGGGGAAGTGGGTTCGACGTCAACCTTGGCTGCTTCCTCGTTGACGACGGCGGTGCCGGCTGGGGACGAGACGACTTCCGTGGTAGGAGAGGAGGTGGAAGAGTCTTCGTCGTCGGTGGAGGGGACCTCGATGTCGGAGCCTGAGTCTGAGCTCGAGTTCGAGTTGTCGACGTCGGTGAAGGAGGTTGGGACGACGACGGAGGGAGAGCTTGCAGTGGTAGTGGGAGCGACGTAGTTGGCGTCGTAGGAGAAAACAGAGAGAGTCGAAGCTCCTGGGGAAGTCGACAAGAAAGGGTCAAAGTCAGCAAGAAGAAAAGGGCAGAGACGGCAAGACGCGTCCTCACCACCGCAGTTGGCGTAGGGATTTCCAGGGCAAACAGCAGCGCAGACGGGAGCTGGAGTCGCTACGTTGGTAGATTCAGCCTTTCCGAGCGAGGAATCGCAGTAGCACTCCCTGGAAAGAAAGGACAACAGGTCAGGGAAGGGCTGAAAGATGAGAGACGCGTTGAGGTGACTCACTTTCCGAACTCCAGTCCAGCGAAGGCGAATCCCTCAGCTTTGCAAGCGTTCAAGCAAATTTCGATAGTCATGGCCTCGTTGACGAGAGAGAAGCCCTGGAGAGCTCGAGCTCCGATGCCTTCGGTGAAGCAGCCCTCTGGAACGAAAAGAAAACGGAAAGAGGAGGTCAGTTCGAGCAGCCTGCTCGAGTCGAAGAGAGTCCGATTGTGTTACTCACCAGCTTTCCATCCTCCAGGAAGGACTCCAGCAGGGGAGATGAACGTTGCAGTCTCGGTGTAGTCTGTCTTCGAGGCTGAGTTGATGGCTTGACCGCTCGAATCCTTGACCTGCTCGGTTCAAACGAGAGCGGAGGGATGTCAGCTCGAGATGAAAATCGAGAAGGAGGACTGAGACTGACAGGGTTGTTTCCAGGAAGCGAAGAGAGCCAAGTTCCGAGTCCGGTATCCTCGTCGACAACCTACAAATCAAGAACGAAGTAAGTCAGTTTGTGGAGAGGAGGAAGACGGAGAGAAGAAGCGACGAACCTCGTTGACGGGCTGGCAGGCTTGTTGCTGCTCGAAGAGAACGATGAAGGAGACGAAACGTCAGCGAGAGGAAGAAGAAACAGAAGGGTAGCAGGAGGAAACACCAACCTTCGACCGGTCGATCGAAGCCGCAAGAGCGGGGCAGATCTCGATGTTTCCAGAGGTATCGTCAGGGCAGGTATCGATAGCGTTCTGGAGGACGGTCGTATCCCATCCATCGGCGAAATCCGCATGGTTTCCGTATCCGGTAGTCTACGAAATCGAGAGAGAAGAGAGAAAGGAGAAGTCAGTTGGCGAACGAGACTCTAACGTCGAAGAGCAGCTGAGAGTTCAACGTACATCTCCAGTAGCCAGAACGAAAGCTCCTTCTCGGTAAGGGTAGAGGTTGGTTTGGTAGACTGAAGGAAGATGAGGGAAGAGGACGAAGCGCGTCAGCTCGAGCGATCAAGACGGACGCGTCTCAGGAGGGAAAGATTCGGACTCACCGAACTCGTAGAACAGCGAGACAAGCTGGATAGGATGGGAATCGGGGCAGTCTCCCCCGTCGACGTTTTGGATGGGGTAGCTCATATCTGGAAAGCGAAAGAAGGGAGAAAGTCAGACAGGAGACGACGCGCCGAGCTCGAGTTTGTGAAACGACGACGAACGGCTCTTGTCTGAAGAAGAAAGGTAGAAGCTCAGAGTCAGCATCGTCCCAAAGTGAAAGATGAGGAATTAGAGCTTACGATCAGTCGAATCGAGGTCAACCCCGTTCCACTGCGAAAAGGAATCGAGATCAGCTCGACCCTCTTGTCCTCGTCTCCTCCTGCGTCCTCGGTCTCTTTCACTCACACAAGAAGGGAAATTGATCTGGAGCCTTTGTCCATCAGGGCAGTCGTGCTCGAAGAAGCTATTCCTTTGCGCCCAAGCTGGATCGTTGTCGTGACCTCCCGCATACTTCAAGATCGAATCAAAAGTGTCAGCTCTCGTATACTTCGAAGTATGAGAGCTCAGAAGACTCACATCGAGGCAGACGAATGAAATGGCAGTGTTGGTGAAGAGCGAGGCGTTGAAGGTCGTCCGCTTGGGGTCCTGGGAGGATCGAGGTCAGGGAGGGAGAGAAGAACGAGAGAGAGAGAGAGAGAGCTGGACGAAAGACTCACTCCAGCGAGCATGCGAAGGCCTGGAGGGAAGGCTTTGATCTTTTGCTTCTTGGGTCCATTTCGATTGAGGTAGTAGCTGCAGGGAATCGGGGCAAGTCAGGGAAACAGATCAGCTCGTCGTTGAACGAAAAGTCGTCGTGCGAACGTACGTCTGAACGAAAGCCGTCGGCACGATAGTCAGGCTTCCGTTCTCCGCCTGGTAGTAAAGCTGAGGAGCCCAGTAGGTAGAGAGATCGGCTGAAGAGAAGAAACCCGAGAGTGGTTTCAGCTCGAGCAACGAACAAGGAGAGGAAAGGGAGAGGAGAGAACTGTTTCACCTTGAACTGGAGACGTCGTGCACGTAGCTTCGCGCTGGAGAGTAAGGTCGTAGGACCTGTTGAACGAGTTGGCTCCTACGACGTTGTGCATGTGCTGAAAGAAAAGAATGAAGGGATCAAAGGGAAGGAGGGAAGTCAGCGAAGAAGAGCGAGAGGGCTGAAACGAGTGCAGAGCGAGGACGAACTCCAGAGATTTGTCCAGGATTGACGATAGGGTCCAGACGAGTATGGACGAGGGTCTTGGGGTGAGATCTAGGGAAGGAAGATGTGCCTGAGCTTTTGAAGGAAGGAAGGAGGGAGAAGGAAGCTGAAGCTGAAACGACTCACAGGATGAAGAAGGCATCGGTCGACGAGGAGAGAAGGACGGTAGCTGCCAGCAGAGGAAGGAGGAGGCTTGAATAGGTGGTGAAGAAGCTCATAGTGAAGAGCGAGGTGATAGAACGAGGGAGTTAAGGTCAGGGGAGAAGAGGGTTGAAGGAAGTCTCCGACGGAGTTGTTGACCGAGAGCGAGGGAACGAAGGTGAAGGTGCTTGAGTTGAACGAGCGTATGGTGAGAGAGGGAAGAGAGGCGGCTGGAGGGTTGTTGATAGAGTAGAGAATGAAGGGGAATAGAAGAAGGGAAGAGGAGGAGCGAGGGTGGAAGATGAGAGAGAGGAGGGGAACAAGAGTCAAAGACAGGAGGAGGGCGGAAGAGAGGGGGAGGAAGGAAGGGGTCATCATTTCTCCTCCTTGATTCATGAAGATGAAATCAGCTTGGTCCCTTTTGGGCTGTCGAAGATGCATGTAGTCGGTAGAGAGTCGGCCCTCCGGTGGTGAAAGTCAGCATAGAGACTGTAATGGTTGCAAGAAAAAGGAGGAAGGGAGTGAGAGGGCTGAGCTCGAGCTCACCAGTTAGTTCTGGATCTCTTTTACATTCCCTCCTCGTCACGTCTTCCTTTCTCGAATCTCTTCGTGCTCGACCCTGACGATAGACGAGAAGTCTACTGTTCAGATTTGGGCCTCGGGGATGGAGTCGGGCTCTGGGTCGAGTGAAGGAAGGAAGGCAGGGAAGGAGAGGTCGAAATGAGCTCGAGGAGTGCCACCCAGCCCTGCTTGACGACGGCTGCTTCGTCTTCAATTTTGTCGATCTCAGACTTGCCGGATCCTGTTCCTTGGAAGCTTTATCTGCCTCGCAGAAACACGGAGTTATCCTGGAGAAAGCTCGGCTGGAGCAGGACGAGAAAAGATTGACGTCGGCGTTTTAAGCTCGTCCTTCTCTCCCTTCCTTCCTTTCAACCACAGCAATCGATTTCTCCCATCTCCTCCCCTTTCTCATCTTCTAGACTTATGTGAGAACTCTTCTGACTCCCTCTACCTTATCAGGCATCCTCCTTCAGCTTCATCGCTTCATCAAAGGCAAGGAGAGGAAGAGCGCCGAGCTGACTTCCTTCTCCAGTTCTCCTTCTTCTCTCTCGTTTCCAGTCTCCCATGCCCATCCCAGTCCCCAAACCAGCCTCTCCTGAAGTTCAATCCGCTCCCTACAAGGTCGGATCTATCGAGACTACCTATGGAGACTTCCGAGACCAGCTGTTCAACGACGGTTCGTTCAAATCTTCAATGGCCAGCCGCGTCTCGCCCTCTCGCTGACCTTTCTCTCTTCTCCCTTTTCCTCTCAGGTTGGGTCGTCGTCCCTGGAGTGATCTCACCTGAGAACGCTAGATCCTACGTCTCTTCTGCCTACGATTGGCTAGAGAGCTTCAGTCTCGGCTTTGATCGAAACGAGAAGTCGACTCACCTTGCGTCGAACCTGCCATTTTCGTACAAGGGAGGCCTATACTCCTATTATGGATCAGGACACGAGCAGTATGCGTGGGATATCAGGTATGTACGAGGCTCACGACGAAGATTGATGAACGGAAGGACGGAGCGCCGTGGTCGACAGGAATCGTCGAAGAAGTCGTCAACTCGGCTAACCTCTGCTTCTTTTCGTTCACCGCTTGTTATAGACAGGAACCTGGTGTCATCGATGCCTTCGCTAAGATCTGGGGAACCGAACGAGAAGGGATGCACCTGGCACAAGGTCATCGCTCCAGAAGGATCATTGATCCTCTGGGATTCTCGGTAAGTTTCCCCTCGCCCTTCTTCTCTCTCGACACTTTCGCTTACCTCTGCTTCCTCTTCTTCAGAACCGTTCATTACGGTGCCCCTCCTACTGGAACCAACGCTAGGATGGCTACTTGTGCGTTTTCCTCTCTACCGGTTCCGCTCCATCGCGTCGCGTCTCCTTTACTCACACTCGACTTCTTTCTTTTGCTCTCCAGACGTCTGCTACAAACCAGCATCTC
This sequence comes from Mrakia frigida, assembly GCF_051309035.1. Classification (NCBI taxonomy): domain Eukaryota; kingdom Fungi; phylum Basidiomycota; class Tremellomycetes; order Cystofilobasidiales; family Mrakiaceae; genus Mrakia; species Mrakia frigida. The sequence goes on along the minus strand of NW_027481246.1, from coordinate 286,774 downwards.
TCATCACTGCAGAGCAACTTGCCGTCAAGCAAGATGCTTTCCACAACCAGCAGAACACCGTGAGTATCATCTCTCCTCTTCCCTTTCCCTCTTTCTCCCTCGCTGACCTTCTTCTCACAGTCCCACGACCCAATCTCCTTCCGCACCAAGCCCAACTTCGAGCCTGCTCCCAATGACGCTGGATGGAAGGTTCGACACGCTCCTGACAAGAAGGCTGTTCTTTCAGAGAGGGGCTTGCAGCTCGCTGGTGTTGTTCCCTACTAGACGAGCGACGCGTTTCGGACTCATCTCTCGCTCTCGATCTTGGACGCTCTTCCTCTTCTTAGACTCCGCCCTACTTTATACTTTTGTACACGCTCTTCGTAGAGATTCATCTTCTATCTCTCAGCTCTATATCTCATGATCACGATCTTCCCTTCTGTCTTTTCTCGAGGGCTGAATCGTTTTTGCGACGCGTCCCTCCGACTTTTTTTCCTTCAGCGTGGTCCCTCCTTCACCCCTTAGCACCGTTCTGCATCTCTTTCTCCTGCTTCCATCACCTTGCACCCCTACTGAAAAAAAAAGGGAAAAAACCAAAAGAAAGTCGCGATCATGACGTCGACGAACCCCCCTTCGAGGGATGAGCCCTCCGCCATCTCCCTTTCCTTCTCTCTCTCGCAAACCATCACCCCCAATCCCCCAACAAAACTCCCTTCCTCCCCAACCCACTCACCTTACTATGTCCTCCTCTGATTCCAAGCCCGCTACGGACGTTGCCACTGGATCCAAAGGTTCGTCCGTCGTCCTCGAGAGCTCCACCGAATCGTCTCCCCTTTTCCTTGAAGCGAAGGAAAGTTCGATGCTGATCACTCTCGTTCGTTTCTTCTCTTGCTGCAGGTACTGAAGCTGCTGGAGGAGTCGCTGGAGCTATCGCAAAGGAGAGAGAAGCCAGGGGAGCTGGAGCTGATGGAGAGGCTGGTTCGTTGAGCTTTCCTCTTTCTCGATCCTCTTCTTTCTATTCCCCCTCCTTCTTCGAGTGAGCTAACCTATCGATTCTTCTTTTCAGACGCTAAAAACACCCACGCTCAGGACCACGACATCACGAGCGAGCACGGAGCTGGAACTGGTGTCGCGAACTAAGGGAGCGAAGGTCGTTGAAGTCGATTCGGATCTTGGTCGAACGTTGTAGGAATAGAATGGACGAATTTAAGTTCTACTGCTCCTCTTGCCTCGAAAGAACGCTAGAATGATGCATCGGAAGGGAAGGAGGGGGGAGGGAAGGGAGGCGTGCCAGACGAGATGGAACGGAGGGAGGAAAGGACGGCGAGCAGTTCGCTCTTCGCTCTGGCTTCCTCGAGTCGTCGTTGCATTCGATAAAGAGAGAGACTACACGTAGAAATACAGGTGGGATACAGTCGAATCAAAACAAAAGAAGCAGGCAGCAGTCCCAAAAATAATAGGAAGAAAACGATGCACGAAACCCAAAGCTGAAAACAGTTCTCTCCCCTCCCCTGCCTATCTAATGCTTCCCCGTCGGCCACTGCAAAAGGAACCCCTTCTCCTCCCTCACCGAAAACAACCAAACAGCTCCTCCTCCTCCTTCCAGCATCTCCGACTCCCAGAACTCCCTCAGCTCGTCCCTCACCGAGCTCGCATACCCAGGCTGACCGAGAGGGAATTTCTCTCGTATGATCTTCCAATGCTCCGCTGCGCTGGCCGAGTGAGAGTCGAGTTCTGCTGACTGAGCCGACGAGGTAGGTAGGAGGAGCCAGACGGTATCGAGGGCCATGGCGGAGAGGACCGAGGAAGGGACGTCGAGGGCGAAGAGAGGGAGAGGGGATCGAACGACCGAGAGGAATTGACGAGCTTTCTCCCAGAAGAGAGCTTTGGTTCCGTGACGATGGAGTTTCCTGGCTCCCTTGACTTCCTTCCCGACTCCCTTCTCCCCAGGGAGGATGAGTTTGATCTGTTCCGAGGAGACGTCGCGGTTGTTGGTTGGCTTGAGAAGGGATTCCCGGTCGAGGTGAGAGTTGGGGGGAGTGGAGGCGGCGGTGAGATCGATTCGACGTTGATCGGCGATGTGGGAGCGAAGGTAGTTGAGGAGATCCTCTCGGTAGACTGAGGAGCAGAATGAACAGAAAGAGGGATACTGATCAGCTCGGAAAGGAGAAGGTCGACGCGTCGAAGACGAAACGAACCTTCGTCTTCCGTCCTTCGCAGCACACTTCGAACCTTCAGCAAGGGACGTCCTTTGGAGATGACCAGGAATCTGAGAGTGTAGAGGGGCAGGTTAGTTCCTGGGACGACGAGAAGGAAGGCGTGAAAGAGCGAGACAACTCACAAAATCCCTTGCGCCAAACACTCTGCCATTGCCTCCTCCGCCGAGAACCGAACAGCATCCTCGTACATCAGATCGGCTCTCAACCCAGCTCCCCACAGCTCTCCAACGATCTCAACTCGCTCCTCCATCAGGCCTTCTCCGAACGATCCAACGTAGACGTCGCATCGACGAGGTGTCCATCCGAACGAACGATCCGGTTCCGAGTCGAGGTTGATGAGCCGTTTCCCTTCCGAGGACTCGTACTTTCCGACGAGGAATGCGATACGTTCGAGAGAGATCTGTGATGAAGGAGTCAAGTTGTCAGGTGTAGAGAGCAAAGTGAAGAGAGATCGACGAAGACGAACCTGGCAACCAGCGACATGAGACGAGGGAGCGAGAGAGGTGTTGGTTTGAGGAAGTCGGAAGTGCTCGATGAGGTTGTCGTATCTGCGAGAGAGGGGGCAGGTGAGTCAAAGAACAGCGCGAGGAGGGAAAACCGAAAGAAACGAGACGAACCTTCCTCCAACTCCCAGAACCTCACGCTTGTTGCTCTTCCTCACGCACTCGAAGAGAACTCCTCCCTTGAAGAATCGATGGCTCATCGTGGGTCGGAAGATGATCCTTCGTCGGACTCCAAGCTTCTCAGCGAGTACAGACACCTCTCGGATCTCCTTGACTGCCTTCTGTAGCGAGGAAGAGAGCTGAGGGAACTTGTGAAGGAGTCGTTCCATCGCCAGGTCGAGGGGTTCTGTTCAAGAGCAAGGAGAGAAGGGGTCAGCGGCTTATCTCGCGGTCCACGCTCGAATCAAGCAAACTCACCACTGAGACACCACTTCTCCAGACGGTCAGCCACTTGACGAGGGAGATTGAGCTTGGATCGAATCTGAGGGAAGCCAACTCGACCTCCGATTTCTCGAAGGACGTCTGCGATCTCGGCGCGTCGTCGGGAGGGAACTTCGGCGAGAACGAGATCGAGGACTACAGAAAACGAGAAGCAATGAGAAGCAATGGGGGTCAGCGGAGATCTCGAAGATGAGAGAAGTAAGGAAGAAAACGTACCTGCTTGGTGACTGATGTGGAACTCCCACTCATGTCGTTTGTGCAGACCCGGGAAGGAATCGAGAATCTTGTCAAGGACGCTGATGATCTCTGCTTCCGAGGCCATCGAGCGAACGGGACTGAGGATATCGTAGGCGACCTACGAAGGAAAGACGGTCTCGTCAGTGACTCCGACGCGACTCTCGAACTGAGTCGAAGAAACGAGAGAAGAACGAACCTCTCCGAATGAAAGTGGTTGTCCTCCCATGAGCGACTCTCGGTACGAGGAACCGAAGTGGTATCGTTTCAAACGTTCCCTCTTGGTTCGTGCGATATGGCGGGCGAAGGAGACGAGCCCGTCGTATGGGAGTTCGACGAGTTGACCTTGACGATTGAGGAAACGAGCTCCAGCTTCCTTCCTGAATTCGGTGAGCAGTTCGGTGACGGGAAGGAGAGGTGGTGGTTCCCAATCGATGGCTCCATGTCGGCGGAACAGGTCGACGAGACGATCCTTGACGAGAGCTTCGTAGACTCGGTGCTCTTTCGGGTTCGCGTCGGGGTCGTCGAAGGTGAAGTCCGAGACGGCTTCGGGAGTTTCTGGGAGAGTAAAGGGAGGAAGGTGGATCAGTCTTGAGTATAAATAATCGTAAAAACCGCAGGGTACTTACGAGCAAATATATGACTGATCAACGAAGGGTATCGACTCGAGTTTGGGTTTCCTGGAATGAAGAGGGACCACTCGTCAGTCTAGCCTCGACTTCGCTCAAGTCAGCCTCTCTACTCACCGAAAGTCCTCAAAGCCTCCAAGAAGTACTCGTCCTCCTTCACGCTCGGCAGGAGTCCACTCGAGAGAAGGTCCTGGAGAAAACGAAGAGGAGGTTCGTCTCGAAATCAGCTCTCCCGTCTCGACGCGTCGGAAACGAGAAAGATATATCAGAAGAACGTACCACCACTCGAGGACGTTTCGCAGGATTGTGCTGAAGTAGAAGATCGATGATCTTGGTTTGCTGAGGCATGGCAGCCTTGTTCCAACTCGAAGGGAAGTTGACGCTCGGGTTTCGAAGTCCCATCAGGGACAAGGATCGTTCCATTCCTGTAGCGAGAGGGAAGCACATCTCGAAGAAGATGATACTGTGGGAAGTCGGAAGGGAAGAGTCAGCTGGGGCTCCTATGGAAGGCAGATCAACGGGGGCAGGAAGAAGACGAACCCGAGCGAGTAGAGATCGGCCTTCCCGTCGTAGGCGTTTCCTCGGATCTTGCCAGACATCTCGACCTCGGGAGCGATGTAAAGCGACGTTCCGATTCCTGAGAGTGACATCCAGTAAGCTCGAAGTCTCGCAGAGAGAGAGGAAGGAAGAGGAGGACAAGGGTAAACAAACCTGACGTGAGGTCCGCCGCGTCTGCGAGCTGCTTCAGAGGAGTGTTCTCGATCATCAGAGTCTCGTTGGAAGGGGCAAAGTCGGTAGCAGCCAGTCCAAAGTCTCCTATCTTGATGCGGTTCTCGTGATCTGGGGGGAAGATGGGAGCGAAGGAGTGTCAGTGCGAAGAGTGCGACGGGAAAGAGACAAAGACGAACCGATGAGCAGGTTCGAAGGCTTGAGATCTCGATGGACGATTCCCAGCTCCGTCATGTGTCGAAGAGCTTCGAGGATCTGCCTGAAGAGCCTCCATGATTCCTCCTCCGAGAGTCCTCGAGCGATGGCCTGATGAAAAGGAAGGAGAGTCAGCTCACGACGAACGAGACTTTTGCTCCATTTTCTGCTTCAACTTCTCGTTATACCGAGAAGATGTTAGACACTCACCTCCTTGAGCGTCTGATTCTCTACATATTCCATCTGAATGTACAACACTCTCGATCCCCAAACCATCGTCGACCCACCCGACGTCTCCGTCCCGCTAGGACTCAGCGCACCACTCAGACCTCCTCCCACTCCACTCCCTTTCCTCGAACTCAACGCCAACGCCGCAAGACTCCTCTTTTTCGACCTCGAAGCCTCCTCTTCCGTGCTCTCGTCCTCCCCGTCGTCCTCGTCGTCTTCTTCTCCCTCACTGTCCTCGTCGCTCTCCTCGTCCTCGTCTCCTCCGAAGTGGATGCTGGGGAAACTGGTGCTCCGAGACTGGTGACCTCGAACAGAAAGGAAGTCGTCGAAGTTGGTCTCGAACATCGCTTCGTCGAAGGAGGTCGAGCCTGGGTTGGGAGATTTGGAGACGGCGGAGGAAGATTCTTGGAGGGACGAGGTGGATGAGGACATGTTTGGAGTGGAGGCTGCTGATGTGTGAGCTGTTGTTGGGGTTTGAGGGTGAGGTTGAAAAGGTGGTGGTGGAGGAGAGGCGGTTTCCTCCCTGTCGAACGAACGCGTCGGAAATCGGTGAAGGATTCAGCCTCGAATGCAGGTCGGCTTGAGAAGGGGAGACGAATAATGTGACTCACAGCCAGCAGGTGAAGTACCGAACGATGAACTGATGGTTGAGTCGACTTAAGGCGTTGACCTCGCTGTGAAGGAAGAAGGACGACGGAGAAGAGCGGAAGTCAGCTTTGTTTCGGCGCGGAGAGGTTGGAAAGCAGTCAAACGAACCGGAAGACCTTCTGCTCGTTATCCTCAGGTCTCAGCTTGATCTTCTTAATGGCGTCTGTGAAGGGGAAAACAGGCACGAGGTCAGCGAATTTGACACTTGAACGGGCGAGAAGGGCCGAAGAGGAGAAGATGGATCACGACGTACAGAACCTCCCGTCCAGACGATTCTTGGCTTTCACGACCTTTCCGAAACCTCCTTCTCCCTGCAAAAAAAACGAACAGCGAACCAACAAGTTCAGCAAGCGCGTTAAGCTTCGGCGAAGCGAAGCGAAGCGAAGCGAAGCGAAGCGAAGCGAAGAAAGGAAAGGAAAGGAGAGGCCTCGACGACTCACCAAGAACTCGACCTCCTCGAAATCCGTCCGATACCTCGAGGTCATCTGCATCTGAAGGTTTGGATTCCCTCCCTTCCTGTCGAAGAATGGATGAAGGGGACCAGCCAGAGGGGATCGGCTCGGTCTTGCTGAAGGAACCATTCGACCTGAGGTGTCTAAACGAAACGAGTCACAGCATGAGAAAGCAAAGGTCAGTTTCGATCTCGGAGAGAAACAAGGATTTTCGAGACGATGAAGTTCGATGCGTACCCTTGATACCAAGCGAAGGGTTCCCACGAGTAGCAAGATCGAGCGTCGAAAGGGTGTTGATGATCTGTTCCGAGCTCCATCGGTCCTTCGGGTTGGGTTCGAACATCCTTCGTAACGTTTCGGCGAGAGGTTCGGGGACAAAGAACTCGTCTGGTGAAGGGAGGGCGGCAACGGAGGAAGAGAGGGAGGGAAAGGTCAGTTCGAACGGAGGAGAGGACGAGTCGCATTCGAATTTGGACGAAACGGACCTGAGTCGAGGATGGCTTCGAGATCGGGGTATCGGTAGATCCTGCGAATTTAGCAAAGCGTGAAAGCGATAGAAGAGTTTAGTCAGGACGAGGATGAGAAGGCGAACGAGGAACGACGCGTCGAAAGAAACGACGGAAAAGAACGAGACTCACACGTCCGCTCCCCAAAGCATCCTCAAGAACGTCACTCCCGAATGCCAGATATCTCGCTTGTGGGTAAACGTATGACCAGCTTCGATCTCGTCGGGTGATAACCTGTCGAAGCCCAACCGAAACAGCGCGTCAGTCATTCTTCTCTCGTCGCTCTTCTCTCCGTCCTTCGGCCCCTCCTTCCCCTCCCTCCAAGATGAACCCTCAAAACTCACCAATTCCAAGGCAAGCTCTCCACCTCCTTCTCATCTCCATCTTCCCCTGCTCCTCCTCCGTCAGCGTACAGGTCTCCGGTTTGAAGGAAAGGATTGGATCGGTCGAGGTCGATGATGCGTTTTCGGTAGCAGGGTTCGGCGAGACGAGCTCCACCGGAGGAGGAGGAGAGGACAATAGTGTCCAGGCAGACGTCTGGATTCGATGTAAGGATGAAAGAAGGGAGATGAGTGTGAGTTTGGGGAGAGAAGAGGGAGGAGAGGGAGTTGGAAACGGACGAACCATCGTGCGTGATCCCTTCCTTCCGCATAGCTTCCAGACCGGCTAGGAGTTGAATGAGATGATCCTGATTGTCGTTGAATAAGAGAAAAGGGTTCAGCGTGATGGTCCGGAAACCAGCAAGGAACGGGGACGAGACGACGACGCGTCCAACTCGAACTCACCTTCGCCACTCCCATCTCCAACCTCCCACAGACCTTCAGCACACCTCTCAGCCTCTCGCCTCTTCCCACCCTTCCCGTCAAGAACCCCAACCTCTTCCCTCCCTTCCCAGGCAGATCTACCAGCATCACGCTCAAGATGGGAACGACGCCCTCCCCTCGAAAGTTCAACAACTTCTTCCTCATCGTCGCTGCCAGCGCACCGAGTTTCTGAGATCCCTGAGTTGAGGAGTAGTAAGGTGTTGGGAAATCGACGAGGGTGACGGACAAGGGTTGGTGGGTCGAGGAGGTGGAAGCGAGGTCGACGAGGGAGGAGGAGGAAGAGGAGTGGTCGCGGTTGTTGTGGTTGGAAGGAGGGATAGGGATCGCGAGATAGGTCGTCCAGAGCTTCTCTCTCACTCCACCGAGTAGTCTGAAGGTTCCTTCCATCCCTATGCTTCCTCCTCCCTCGATGATGTTGCTGCTGGTGGACGAAGTCGAAGAGAAGGTGATCTCTGTGAGGTTGTCGGCCGACGAGAGATCTCCTCCTGCTGAGGCTGCTGCTGCTGCTAGTTCGGCTTGTCTCGAGGATTGGAGGCGTTTGTGCTCTGTTACTTTCTGGGCGAGGGAGAGAGCTCGTTGATGGGCTTGTTGGGCGAGGTTGGATTTCTCGAGTTGGGTGTGCTGGAGGCGGGCCTGGAGTTGAGGCGATCAAAGACGAGGGAAGGAGGTTCAGCTCTATGAGAGACAGGAGAGCTGGGCGAAGAGGAGAAGTGTGGGCGATAAGGTTCAGATCACTGACAGCTTTATCCTCAGCTTCTCGTTTAGCCATCTCTACGAGGAGACTCTGACGATCCGAGTCGGCGGAGGGAGGAGGATGGACGTTGGTCGAAAGCCATTCTTGAACGAAGTCGATGAGCTGAAAGCGAGGAAGAGGGACAGGAACGAATCGGGTCAGTATAGTTCAATGTTGTGAGGTTCGAGAAGGTTTGCGAACCCTCGAAAGGGAAGCTGGATGGAAGCTGAAGCTGACCTCGAAGACGATCACTCCTCCTCCTGCGAGCTTGTGAGCTTCCTGGTTGACGAGTTTCGTGAGCGTAGCCAGCTGTCCTGGGGAAGTATTGATCGGGGAAGTGAACGAGAGGGTCGGTGGGGTCTTGGGGTAGGATTTGGAGTACTATACAACAAGAAAGAAGGGTATCAAAGAGAAGTCAGATCAAAGGAAGCGATAAACGAAGCTCATCAACCCTGCCCTCCTTCCTTCCCCAATGAACTACTCGCCTTGATGACGAGCACGACTGATACGGATCTCTGAGACTTGTCCTCGACTCCTTGATGAATCCCGCTGACTCTGATTCCAAACTCTCCTCCCTTGATTCCTGTAGATTTCCCCCACGCTCGAGGTTGAGCTGGGAGAGGTTCCGCCAGGAAATCGGACGGGCCATAGATGGATTGCAATACCTCGAGTTCTTGTTGTTGTTGTTCTAAAGGGGTGAGAGGAGTAGAGGACATGGTTTGGGGTTCTTGGGGTGGAGCAAGAGGAGGGCGGTGGACCGGAAGGGAGACTAGAACATGATGAAGGGAGGGGAAGGAAGGAGGAGAGGAGGTGATGGTTGAGAGGGGGGTAGAGGAGAAGGAGCACAGCAAGATGCGGACGGCAGAGTTTCCTTGAGCGATCAGATTTTATCAGAGATCGTTGGTTCGATCTGAATCCGAGCTCCCTTTCTGAAAATCTTGTTTGTCGCTGAGGACACCAATCTCCTTGACGACGAAGACGCGAGAACGCGAAGTTGATCGCCTCCTCATTCCTTCCTACTCCCATCCTCCCCCTTCCCTCAAACTTCAAAAGGGAACCTGAAAGTTAGTACACCTTGCTCCTCTGTATCTAAGCTTGGTCTGGGCGCATCGGGTTTTTGAGAGGGTCGCGTTCGAGGGCAGTTAAATGAGGAGAAGGAAAGGGAAGGAAGCGTTGAGCTCATTCAGCCAGCTTCCTCGCCCCAAACACGTCCGAAACACCGTATAGATCCACTCCTTCGGCTGTGACAACTTGCTGACCTTATTTACGTGCTCCTTTGCTTTCTCCAGACTCTACTTTTTTTCTCCTTTTCCTTCTAGCAACCGGACGAGAAGGACCTCGAGCTCGTCCTCCGCCCACCTCCCTTCCCTTCCCTCCTCCCTTCCTTCCAACACTTCTTCTCTCTCTCTCTCAACCCTCCTACCTCCTCAACTTCTCTCTCCTCGTTATCGCCATCAACATCAAGTCATCACTGTCTCCCCAATCACACCTTCAACCCGACCCGAACCTCCTTCCATCGACGCTCGAATGTCGTCCGTCGCGTCCTCTCCCACGAAGCGAAACGCTCCTCGTTCAACCACCAAACCCTACATCGCTCCCTCAGGATCCGAAGACGACGAGGAAGACAAGCCTACGCCCGTCAAGAAACTCCTAAGTCGAGGAGCCAAGAGGAAGTCCATCGTCGAAACGCCAACCTCAGACGAGGAGGAGGAAGATGTTCGACCAACTCGAGGAGCGAGAGGGAAAGGACGCGCTTCGACTTCGTCCAACAAACCTCCTCAACCCAAGAAGAAGAAGGTCGTCAAGGACTCGGACGAGGACTCCGACTTCGAGTCAGATCAGATCTCGGAAGACGACAACGACGACGGGTCAGATCATCTTCCTTTCGGGGAGGAGGAGGACGAGGAGGACGCAGGAGAGGACGAGATCTCGGATTCCTCGTCGGTCGTGGAGATGTCTCCTCCTCCCAAGTCCAAGGGCAAAGGGAAAGGGAAAGCTGCTGCTCCCAACCGATCGGATTCGCCACCTCCTATCGAGAAGGTCATCGATCCTCGAATGCAAGAGCAGATGGACCTCGATGGTGAGCTTGGATTTCATTTCGCCTTCCTTCGTTTTCGTGGTCCCAAGAAGTCAAGCAAAACTGATCACGGCTTTTTCTTCTGCCTTTGTTAAACAGCTCTCCACCCCGAAGACGATTCACCCATCGTTCTTATCTACTCGAACACCTCTGTACGTCGTCGTCGTCTTCCTCTCTCCCCCTCTCTCTCTCTTTCCCTCCTTTCTCCCTCCTGACTTTCTCTCGTTCTCTATCCGCTTCCCTCTTATTCCCTCCCAACAAACAGGAACCTTCCCTCCCAACGAATTACGTCCCCGCCTATCCGACCCGAATCCCTCGAGATCGAAGGAAGGAAAACAAAGCTCGAAAAGCCGCCGAGGCCGCTCGAAAGAAGCGCAACAAGGACAAGATGGTCAACTCGGATGGGGAGGACGCAAACGACGACGAAGATGATGATTCCGTACCGGAGAACGAGGGCGTGGTCGAGAAGAGCAAGAGGTTGCCTCCCCTCTTCAAGATCGAGGACATCTTTGCCGACTTGACCAAGAACGCGAAAGGGTTGGAGGAGTTTGCGAGGGAGTTGATGGAGCATGGGGAGAAGATCAAGGTGGCTACGATGTGCAGGTGAGTCTTTTTGAGGGGTTGGGCCTGGGTTGGCTGGCTGAGGGGAGAGGGGAGGAGGAGGAGAGGAAGGGAGACGACGCGTTGAGCTGAGATGGAGAGGTCCTAGTCCGCCTGGACCAGTCGAGGCCGAATTGGGAGGAATCAGGTTGAAGGAGAACTGCTTACCCGTCACACGAGAAGGACGTAGCAGAGATGGGAAGGACTCGGTCACGAAATGAACGCGTCGAAGCTGACCTCTTCTCCTTTTCGCTTTCGACCGACACTCTCAGTGGAACGGAGTCTCCCCTTCTCGCTCTCGGTCTCGTCTCTCGAGCTCTCAAAGCTCAGACCGGAGTCGACCTTCAGATCGACCACGGGTTCTCCTGCGAGATCGAGCCTTACAAGCAGGCTTACATTGAACGGAACTTCGCTCCTCGTGAGTCTCCTCCTCTCTCCCTTCCTCCGCTCTCCATGCTGACCTCTTCCTCTTTATCTCTCTCTCTACAGCCATCCTCTTCGCCGACGTCACCGAACTCGGAGACCTCACCGCTCACAACGCCTACGGGGCCAAGATCCCTGTCCCCATCGACAACTACACCATCCTCGTCGCCGGTACCTCCTGCGTCGATTTCTCCAACCTCAACAAGACGAAGAAGAAGATCGATGACAAGGGAGAATCTGGGAGGACATGGATGGGTGTGAGTCTCTCGATCGATCCCTTCGTCCAACCCTCGACGCGACGATTCCCTCGCTGACGCGTTCCGCTCTCCATCTGTTCGATTTTTTAGATGCTCAGGTGGGTCATGAGGGCAAGGCCTATGATCGTCATCCTCGAGAATGTCGGTTCGGCTCCGTGGGACCAGATGGTCGATGCCTTCGAGAGGATTGGCTACGCTGCTGAGTCGACGAAGTTCGTTCTTGTTCCTCTCCCTTCCTCCCCTTCTTTCCTCGCTCCGAGAGCTAACCAAGGTGGTCTTCTTCTCCTCCTCCAGGTTCGATACCAAGAACTACTACATCCCTCACACTCGTTCGTCGCTCGTCGATGCTCTCTTTCTGCTTCGCCCTCGTTCACTTCGATGTGAACGCTGACTCTCTTTTCTTCTCTGTCTCGTTTCGTTCGAATCAGGATCTCGAGGCTACCAAGTCTGCTTCAGGAAGCCGGACTGGGATCCCTGGCACCCCAACGCCGCTTCCATCATCGACAAACTCCCCTTCGAGTGGGAGGAGAAGGTCAAGGCCATGCAGCGACCTTGCTCGTCGCCGCTCGAGGCCTTCCTCCTCTCCTCGGACGACCCTCGAATCCACCAGGCTCGACTTGACCTCAGTAAGAAGACCCTTCTGGCTATGGACGAGAAGTCTCGACAACCCAGTGAGTCTTGAATCTCCTCTCTCGCTCGTCGTCCCTCCTCCCCCCGCCTCCGTTGCTCGAGTTCGTTTCGAGGATAAACGTCACGAAACTGATATTTTTTTTTCGTTCCTCTTCGCTTCTTCTTCTTCTCAGCCGACTGGGGTCGGTGCCAATCCCGACACGAGCGAAGCCGACACGAGGAGAGACTCGGAGACAAGCGCCCTGCGACGGCTTGGTCGGAAGCTGGTCCTCCTCAGCTCAAGGACGGAGCCTGGCAGGATTGGGCCGTTACTCAGACGGAACGAGTCCTCGATCTCACGGACGTCAATACGCTTCGAAAGGCCCAGCAGGGATACGACGCTATGTACAAGAACTTCGTTTGGAACCTCTCGCAGAACGTGTGAGTCGTTGAGCTTTTTCTTTCCTTCGTTTTTCTTCCCTCTCGCCTTCCTTCGCCCAGACTGACTCGTCTCCTGTATGAATCCCTTTTCAGTGATCGAGAGACTGGGTCTTCTAGGATCGCCGTCTCTCCTTGCCTCACGTGGGTTCTCGATCTTCTCTTGTCGAACCCCTGCCTTCGACGCGTCCAAGCTGACCTTCTCTCCTCTTCTTTCTCTTCTTCCTCTCCTTTATTTCTTCTTATTCCCACCCAGTCCCAACATGATCCCCTTTATTACCGACCGTGGAGGACCCGTCGTCGGACTCGAAGCTCTCGGCCTCCAAGGACTCCCAGTCGAAAATCTCCTCCTCACTCGAGAAACCCAGGATCAGCTCGCCTCCCTCGCTGGAAACGCCATGTCCGCGACCGTCGTCGGAACCGCCATGATCGCTGCCCTCATCGTCGGACGAGAGCTCTTCGGCCTCGAGAGGAAGAGCCGGGCTCTTGAACGAGAGAAGATCATGGACGTGGACGTGGACGAGGAACCCGTCGAGGAGAAGGAGATGCCTGCTCTCGTCGAAGTCAACATCAAGGGAGCTGAGAAGCTTGTCTCGGAACCTCTCGACCTCTCCGCTTCGGTCGCCATCCCCATCACGACTCTCCTCGAGGACGGAAGCCGCTCGGCTCGACACTGCGAGTGCGAAGGACTCTCCGACATCGCTACCTCGACCATCCTCCGGTGCAAAGCCTGCGGTCACCAAGCTTGCGAGGCGTGTGCTGGTCGACCCGAGCACGAGTACGACGACTCGAAGGTCTCGTCGGATCGACTCTCGCCGAGGGAGTTCGGAGACGAGCTCAAGAAGATGGTCCCGACGCGACTGTCGTTCGAGGGAGTGAACGACGAGACGATGGAGGACGCCAGGAAGAAGGGAGTCGAACTCGGAGTCGTTCTCCTCGACAAGGATTGGAACTTCTTCAAGAACTCGTTCGTCGTCGCTCTCGGACCAGCCAAGGAGTACCGCTACACCTGGGTCAAACGACGAGACATCTGGTCGATCCGAATGGAGTCGTCGAAGGCGTGGCTTCAGCTCGACCTCGATCCCGTCTCCCCAACTTGGTACGTCTTCGTCAGAGCCGAGCCGACCGACGGAGGTCTCTCTCGACGAAGGATCCTCCTCCAACCCCCAGCAGCTCGTCTTCAACTCGACAAGACGTCGTCGTCGGTCTTCTCAGGAAAGTGGGAGGTCTCCCTCCCTTCGTCGAGCAGCTTCCAGATCAGCATCCAAGGTCGAGGAGAGAAGCTTCCCTCGTGGAAGAACACCCTCGGACTCGTCGACTTCCAGGAGGAGCTCGTCTACGCCGAGATCGACGTCTCCGTCCCCAAGGAGTCGTTGGACCTTCTCGATCAAGACATCTCCGGTCGGTACTTCCTCAACCCCAACTGTGGAACCGCTCAGGACTCGCTCTTCATTCGACCAGCCTCGGAGGGCAAGAAAGCCATCTCGTTCTTCCTCGATCCTACCCGTTCAGGAAACGTCGAAGAGGATGGGTTCGTCTTCGCTTCAAGATCGGATCGACTCAGCTTCGGAGACTACAGGACCATCATCGCCAAGATCGATTGCGCGTGGCGACCTCCCATCCAGGATCCAGCGGTCAGCCCCGAAGTCGAATGCACCGTCCTCGGAACCTGGGTCGTCGCTCCCTCCGTCGCCCTCTCAGCTCTCAAGGACGCAGTCGCCATCGAAACCTCAGCAGGCTCCCTCGTCCCCTCGGCTACCATCTCCCTCCCTCCTCCCAACCTCGACTTCGACTTCGCTCCAGACTCGTGCCTCTCGTCGACCGCCATCCTCACGCTATCGGTCAGCATCGCTCATCCCGAGCTCGAACCTCCCCTGTGGAAGGAAGGAGAGTGGAACCAGATCGACCTGAGGCTCAAGGCGAAGGACTTCTCGGAGACGACGGCTTGGATTATGGAGAGGCTTCCCGAGCTGAAGGCGTTCGAGGAGTGGTCGACGGTCGAGCACGAGGCTGTCGTCGAAGAGAACGACGAGGCGACGACTTGTTGTGAGAGATGCGCTCCCACTCCTCCGATGATTACGTGGCAGATGTCGAACACGCAGGTCTTGATGCCGATGGAGGATCCGGTCGAGGCTGGGAAGTTCGAACAGGTGAGTTCTGCTGCGTTTTCGTTTTATTCGACGTCGAGACGCGACCCTTCCCTGACTTCCTTCTCTTTTCTCAGGCTCTCAAACATCGACCCGCTCCCTTCGTCGTCCAAGCTCGACTGGACGGAAACGTCGGAACCATCCGACTCGGACTCAACGTCGCCACCCTCCTCCACAAAGCTATCTCAACTCTCCCTCCCTCCAAGTCGACCTCCGCCCCAACCCTCTCCTGGAGACTCACTCCCAACCATCCCTCCGTCGAATCGACCATCTACACCTCCAAGCAGTTCATCATCAAGTCGAACAAGCAGGATCCTACGACTTCCCAACCTCCCTCGTTCAAGAAGTTCCCTCTTCGACCTGAGCAGCTTCGTTCGTTCGGATGGGCAATGAAGCAGGAGAGGCCGGAGGGAGACTTCTCGTTCGAGGAGGAGGAGATCTCAGAGGCTACGCTGGGTCCTCTGGGCTGGAGAGCGGAAGGGAAGGCTTCGAGGAAGGTGCTGGTTCGAGGAGGTGTGATCGCAGACGCTGTGGGTTACGGGAAGACGGCGGTTTGCCTCGGGCTCATCGACGCGTCGACCAAGCTGGAGTCTCTCGAGAGTCTCTCGCCCTCGTCGAACGAGTTCGTCTACTCCAAGGCCACCCTCGTCGTCGTTCCTCCTCATCTGACGGAGCAGTGGGAGTCGGAAGGTTTGTTTCGGTCTCTGCCCTTCTCTCTTCGTCTCGTCGACCTTCGATCTCGGACTCTCACTGACTGACCCTTGTTTCCCCTTTCCTTCTTCTCACTCCAGCCAAAAAGTTCCTCGGACAAGGGTACACCGTCAAGAGGTTCATGACCTTCGCCGACCTCCGGAAGTTCACCATCGAAGACTACCAAAACGCCGACATCCTCATCATCTGCACCTCTCTCTTCAACAGTCCCATCTTCTGGGAATCCCTCGCCGCCTTCTCCGCCGTCGGAAGTCTTCCAAAGGGCAAGGAACCTACTCGATACTGGTCAGATCGGTTCCAAGAATGTCTCGCTGGAGCTCGAGCTCAGGTCGAGATCCTCAACAAGTCGGCCGGAACGTCGAAGGGAGTGAGGCGGGTCCTCGAGAAGATCGACGCCGCGTTCGTGGACGAGGAGAGGATGTTTAAGGAGGCGATGGAGCGAGGGGAGGTCAGGATTGGGAGGAAGAAGTTCGATAAGGCCGTTCTGGAGAAGTTGCAGATGTTGGACGAGAAGAAGAAGGTCCCGGTTCGTGCTCTCGCCCTCCTTTCCTTTCCCTTCCTCGTACTGCGAACCCTCCTTCTCGACTCGTTTCAAAGTCTGACTTGGATATCGTCTCGCTTTCTTCTCTTTCTCTCGCGCAGATCAAGACCGCCGCTCAGCGTTCGAAGCAGGACATGTTCCTTCTCAACAGCGCGCAGGTTCGACTCGACTGGACGAAGCTCCGTTGTGCCCCAATTCACACCATCATGTCCGTTTCCTTTCTTTCCCCTTCTCTCGTATCTGAAGGAATGCTGACCTTTCTTGCTTCCTCTGCAGGTTCGAGAGGATCATCGTCGACGAGTTCACCTACGTCGAAGGGAAACCTCTTTTCGCCATCAACGCTCTCAACTCTCACGCTACTTGGGTTCTCTCTGGAACGCCGGACATCCAGAGCTTCAACCAGATCAACGCGTGAGTTGACTCTCCCTGTTGTCGTCTATTCGAGCATCCTTTCCTCGGTCGGCTTTGGCTGACCTTTCGCTCTTCTTCTCCTCCTTTGCCAGCATCGCCGAACTGCTCCACGTCCATCTCGGAGTTCCCGACGACCTTGGAAAGGGCTCGTCCAAGAACCATATCTCCACCTCGGCCGAACTCTTCCACTCGTTCCGAGAGGTTCACTCGCAGGAATGGAGAGCTCATCGAGACGACGTCGGACAACGATTCCTCGACGCGTTCGTTCGTCAAAACGTCGCCGAGATTGGAGAGATCCCCCTCACGACCCACATCGCTCGGATCAACCTCCCAGCAGCGGAGAAAGCTCTCTATCTCGAACTCGAACACCATCTCAACACCATGAACGAATCGGGCGTC
Organism: Mrakia frigida; assembly: GCF_051309035.1. Lineage (NCBI taxonomy): Eukaryota > Fungi > Basidiomycota > Tremellomycetes > Cystofilobasidiales > Mrakiaceae > Mrakia > Mrakia frigida. The sequence goes on along the minus strand of NW_027481246.1, from coordinate 269,841 downwards.
AAGATCTCGTGAGTTGCCTCTTCGCCCTCTTCCGCTCCCCTTTCGTCTCGTTCGGCAGAGATCTGACGACTCTCCTTCTTTTTTTTTCCTTTTTCCCTTCTCGCCCCAACAGGTCGGCCTTCAAGACGATCAAGAAGACCACTGCGAAGTCCGTCGCCGACCGATCTCGTCGACTCGCTCAGGTCCTCGACAACGCCAAAGATCTTCGAGAGACGCTCATCCGTCGATGCAGTGGCTTCCAACCTCCCGATCCCCCAGCCGTCGAAGTCGATTCGGAGGAGGAGGAGTTCGACGAGGACGGAGAGAAGCTCAAGAAGAAGAAGAAGATCAAGAAGCTCGTCTTCCACAAGGCCGTTCAATCAGCCACTGCCGACGAGACCTGCCAACGGATCGTCAACGCTCGTGGAGAACAACTCGACCTTTGCAAGGAGGATCTCCGTCTCTCGCTCAAGCTCGCGGTCTACCACTTCGGAACCATCGACTGGAAGGGACTGGAGCCCTCCCCCTTAATCGACTTCGTCAAGAACTCGTTCCGCTCGGAGCAGGACTGCGAAGGAGATCGAGACCCAGATTCCATCGAGATCCTCCGGAAGCTCCTGGTCGAGTGGGGATGCGACGAGAGCGGGAAGATCGGGAAGCAGCCGACGTTGACGGAGGACGAGCTCGAGCTCAGGAGTGGAACCCAGAGTTGGCTCAAGACGATCTCGAAGGGGAAGACTCAAGCCGATACCGCCAAGGTCCAAACCAAGGAGCGAGCAGCGACCTGGGATGTACGAGAGCGAACCCACGTCCTTCGAGGGCTCGACAAGGAGCTTCGATCTCGACACCGGTCGCTTCGATTCTTCAACGCCGTCCGAGAGATCCAACTCAACGGAGCCAACGAGGAGTTCAAGTGCCCCAACGTCAACTGCGACTCCGAGGATACGGTCGAGATCATCTCGAGCTCGTGTGGTCACTCTGCCTGCTCGACGTGCATGAGACGACAAGCTCGAGCTGGACTCAAATGTCCCATCCAGGGATGCAAGAACACTCTCGGACCTCCTCATCTCCTCCCAGTCTCAAAGCTTCTCGAATCCATCGGAGGAGACTCGGGGAAGTACGGAGCCAAGATGCAGGAGCTCATCAGGATCGTTCGAGAGGAGGCGTCGCCCAAGAAGGAGAACGTTCTCGTCTTCGCTCAATTCAGCCTCGTCGACACGATCCAGGACGCTCTCACGGCCGAGAAGATCAAGTGCACCGTCATCAAGGGGAACGCCACCGCTCAGTCGAAAGCCGTCTCGAAGTTCCAGGCCAACAACGAAGGAGAGACGACGGTTCTCGTTCTCGACCCCTCCAACGCGTCGGCCGCTGGAGCCAACCTCACCCAGGTGAGACTCGTCTCCCTCAGCTTCTTCTTCTTCTCGACTATTAGACATGCTGACCTCTTCGCTTGCTTCTCTCCTTCCAGGCCAACCACGCCATCTTCTTCCACCCGATCCATCTCGAAACCAAGCACCAGTACGTCTCGACAGACACTCAAGCCGTCGGTCGACTTCAACGCTTCGGTCAGAAGAGGATGGTCCACATCTGGCGTCTCGGAGCCGTCGATACCGTCGACGAGACAATCTGGAGGGAGAGGACCGGACGCAAATTCAACCAGGCTAGCGTGGTCGATGAGAGGAGGAAGGAGGAAGAACGAGAGCCCGTCGGAGCCGTCGTCCCCGTTCAGGAACTCGATGTCGATATGGAGGAGGAGCCGGAGATGGTCGAGGAACCTGCTCAGCAACCTCAGGTCGAAGTCGAAGCCGAAATCGACGAGATCATCGAGGAAGAGGAGGACGAGGTCGTTCCGGCCATCGACGAGGACGTCGAAGTCGACTCTCCTATGGTCGAGGACAAGTCCGAGGTCCCATCTCCATCCGTCGAGGATTTCGAGGAGCCGCTTCTCGTCGTCGAAGCAGCTGAGGTCGAGGTTGCCATGGTCGTCGACGAGGAGGAAGGAGAGGAAGTCGTCGCTCCCGCCGAGGAGGAGCTCGTCGTTGTAGCCGCCGCCGCTGCCGCTGCCGCTCTTGGGGCTTCGAAGGTTGACGTAGATGCTTTGTTGGAGGGCGTTTGTGCGGAGGATTTCGACGTCGACGTTGAGGAGGACTTCTGAGGAGGAGGCGTTTGTGCTTTCGTTTTCTAGTTTCGTTCGGTTTGTTATCTTTGCATCTCGTGTCTTTCTCCTTTCTAGCTTGATCCATCTACATTTTCCTTATTTCAATACCCGCTCTTACCTCGTTTCTTCTATCTGTTTGGGTTTCTCCTCTCTCTCTCTCTCTCTCTCTCTCTCTCTTCTCGTCTCGTTTATGATCATGACTCGGTTTCGACTTTCAAACCCCAAGGCAGGGGAGATTAGCTCCGTAGAGTACCGAAATCCAGCTCTGCAACGCGTGTGTCCAACTCGGATCTTTATCTTTTCGTCTTGTACCGAATCCAGCGATCTCATCAAGCAAAAACGAACAAGCAAGAAAACAAACAGCGACGCGTCTCGCCCTCATCTCTCCCTCTCCTCTCCCTCTCCTCTACCCTCCTCTCCTATTCCTACGTCTTCGGAGGATCCCTTGCAAACGGGTTCGGTCCCTTCGGCATGGTCTGGAACATGTTCCCTCCTTGCAGGACGGGTCGACGTGGGAGAGTCGAAGTTGAAGCCGGAGGAGGTTGGGTTGGATGAGCTGGGACGGGTCGAGGGAGAGAGGAACTGCACGAGAAAGCGATAGAAGACGAGGGGAGAGTTGAAGGAAGAGGGGCGTCAGTCTCGGAAGATCAGATCGAGGGAAAGAGGGAGAGGGGTGAGGAGAGACTCATCAGACTGACCTGCTTGCGTGCAAGGAATCCCAGACAGCTTCGGCGGGTCCTTTGAGCGAAGAGGAAGATGGGTTGCTGGTAGTGGTGTTCTTGTATGAAGAGAGTCGATCGTAGCTGTAGAAGAGTGGAAGGGAAAGAAGAGGGATCGATCAGCTTCAGACTCGTCGAACGCTGAGACGCGTCACTCCGTCGTTCCTCCGTCCGTCCATCGAACGACCCCGAACAGGTTCAAAGACACTCACGAAGCAGGCTTCTTCTCCTCTGCAAACAACCTATCCTCCCTCCCCGACCTCAACGGCCTCCCAGGCGAGTAAGTCTCCTCCTCCTCTTCCTCCTTCGAGAAGAAGCCCAGCAGCAGCACCTCCGACCTCAGTCCTCGAGAATCCAAGAACGGTCCCAAGCCGAAAATGGAAGGCAGATCATCGTACGGGTCGAGCATGAGGAGGTAGACTTTGGATTTGATCTCCTTCGACGAGTCTTGCGAGAGGAGGATGCCGTCTCGTCTGAGGACGATCGAACGAGAGAAGCAACGAGGAAGAAAAGTCAGTATGGAGTCGCTGTTTCGAATCGAGCAGAAAAAAGAGGCACGGGAGACGGCTCACCTCCCCCCCGTCAAACTCCTCTTCAACGCCTCCACTGCCAACCCTTTGTCCCCTCCCAGCTCCACCTCGAACGGGAACAATCTCCTCAACGGTGATCTCGCCGAATCCTCTAGGAAGGTCCTAGATTGAGCTTCCGGGATGACGCCGACGAAGGAGAAGGTCTTGTTTGGGAAGAAGGTGGAGTAAGGGATGGAGGAGGAGTAGTTTTGGTTTGGGATTCGAAGAAGACGGAGGGAGGCGGTGGAGGTGACGTCGTCTGTTGCTTGGTAGGTGAGCTGAGTTGCAAAACAGAGCAAGAGAGAAGATGAGATTAGCTTTGGATCGAAGGGAGGGAAGGAGAGAGAGACGCGTCCGACTTGAGCTCACAGTTCCGTTGAAGGCTGAGACTTTTGACGATGACGGCGAAGCTTGAGGCTGAGCGTTCTTCCTTGCTGATAAGTCGGCGAGATACTGAGAAGCTTTGCTGGTGGAGATGCTGGGGGTAGTGCTGGTGGAGGGAGCCGAGGAGGACGCGTAGGGTTGGACGGGTTGGGGTCGAGGTCGAACGAAGTCGAGTCTGCTCCCAGAGAAAGGGTAGAAAGGCGACAGTGATCAAAAAGGAAAGATCAATGTCAGCTAACTCGATTCGAAACCGGAAGAGAAAGAAGACCGAGAGGAAAGAAGAAGGACGAACGACTGTGAGCTGAAACTTCGTCGCGTCTCCGCTCCTCCTCCTGTGATCTCCCTCTCTCCTCCCTCCCTAGCTCTCTTTGAGCTCGGCTCCGAAGCGTACAATCCCACCGTCTCTCTTCCATTCCCGTCGTACCCACTTCTTGCACTCGTCTTTGACCAGAACAGACAAGGAACGAAAGCAGGACGCAACAAGGTCAGCGATCAGATCTCTTCCCGACGCGTCGAGCTTCGAGCCTCCGTCGGAAAGCAGACCGAGACTCACCTCAGGGATAGGAGCTCCCCACAGCTTCTGGTCTTGGTTCCTCTTCCTGAACCCTTCCCAGGCATCTCCAGCTTCGACTCCAGCTTCGTATCTCTGCGAGCTTTGATGAGCAGGGGAGGGAGGAGGGAACGAGGACGACGATTCGGGTTGAGGGATTTGGGCCTGGTTGTAGGGTCTGTTCTCGCCAGGGACCAACGAAAACTCAACGTCAGTTCTGTTGAAAGGAGGTTCCTCATCGAGCAAGGAGAAAGAAGGGTCGCTCACGAGAAGTACCGACAATCCTCAGCTCTCCTCCCTTTCTCCTCCTCGTCGTGCTGCTGCGGCTGCTCTTCCTCCTCTCTCCTCCTCTTGCTGCTCGAAGGTTGATCCATCCATTGGGGAAGTCTGTAAGGGTCGTAGGTTCTACTCGATCCCAGGGGAACAAAGGCAGAAGGTCAGCGAAACGCCGAGGCAGGGAAGAAGCCGAGGGAGGAGAGAGGACACTGACGAGGTCGAGCAGCCAGGAAAAGGAAGAGCGTATCCTGATGTGTTGATCTGAGGTGAGAAGGGAGGAGTTGGAAGTCGAGAAGTTTGAGGGTGGAGAAGGCTGGGCGGATTGAGGAGAAGGGAGGAGGGGAGGGAGAGAGGCAGAGAGGTGCAGTTTGGCTCGAGGTCAGCTTTGGCTCCCTCCCTTTTGCTCCCAACGTCTGTTCGAAATCTAAAGACGAACTCACCCTCTGTTGTACGATTCCCATTCTTGACGAGCCTCCCTCTCTTCTTCCCTCGAGAAAGAAGGAGGTCCCCTCTCCACGGCCGGTCGAGTTGGTCTCATCGGAGGCGGAGGAGGCGGCATGTCTCCTCTCCCTCCTCCCCAAGATTCATCTGGAGCTTGATAAGGATGACTGTTGAAAGCGAAGAGGAGTGTAACGAGTTTACATCAGCTTTGTTCCTTGAAGAAAATGTGCGACGGAAGCGAGCTCACCCATCTCCTTCCCATCCTGACGACTCGACTTCCCTCTCTCCTCCTCCTCCTCCTCCTCCACTCTCTCGTTCATCTCCCCATCCTGTCGGAGGAAGATCCTGTTGTTGGTAAGAAGTTTGAAGAGGTGGGTGGGACCAGTTGTGATGTTGATGAGGATGGTTGGGCTCTGAGAAGGGAGGAGGAGCGGCGAGGGAAGAGGAAGAAGCCAGAGGAGGAGCATGGCGAGGTGGAAAGTGAGGGTTCCTGGAGCGATAGAGAAGGTCAGTTCGTTGCTCTTTTCAAAGTTTAGCGTCAAGAGTGAGGTGTATTCACCAGCTGTGAGCTTGTTTCGAGCCCATCGGAGATCGAGGGCGATGGTGGTGGTCGGTGGCAAAAGAGGAGGAGACCAAGAGGAGGGAGGGAAAGGGGAGTGGGGCGAGCTCGTTCGGAGGGTACCAGAGGTCCTTCCGGACGAGATGTATGTCGATTTTGAGGATCCTCGAAGTAGAGATGAAGTCTAAGAGCTCATATGTTCCTCTTCTTCTTCTTCTCGATGAGGTCAAGATGACGATCTCGAACGAAGCATGCAAGACAGAGAAGCCACGACTACATCGAAGTGAATGCTCCTCCCCTCCTCGAACTGGCTTTAGTCGCTCTGCATTCGGCAAGACCGAGAGAATCGAGAAACAGGTCAGCGTGTAGAAGACTGAGCGAGCAAGAGACGGTGAAAGAAGGGCGTAGAGAACTCACCTCCTCCTCGTCGCGTCGTTGTGCTCGTGCGGCCTGGAAGACGAGGCAGTGATCAGCCCACTAAACGCACAAAGCGATGAAGCATCCAGAAGTACTCACTCATTCTGACTTCCGTTATTCAAAGCAGTCCCATCTCCTAGCCCTCCGCTCTGCGTCGCGTCGGGATCGAACTTCAACGAGATCCCTCCCTCGGTCGCTTGTCTCTCCATCCGTCTCCTTACAGAGCCAACCGTACGGCCTGGAAAGTCGAGCGAAGCGAACTGGATCCCACATCATAACGTTCGAAGCAACAGCCCTTGAGCGTCAGCCTCCGTCCGGCAGCGGACGCGTGAGAGCGAAAGGGAGAGGTTTCAAGAGACTCACAGTCTGTACGTAGAAAGGAACCGACGTGTTGACGTGTCTCTTCCTCTCAACATGACTCGCTATCATCCTCGATTCTGATTCCGACCAGGGGACGCACAGTTGGGGCAATCTGCAGTGTTGAGTCGAGGATGTTTGTTAGGTCTCCTCCTCCCTCTCTTCGCCTTAGAAATCTGAACAGAAGTGTTCGTTAGCTTACGATGAAGTTGATGGTCGTTCGGATCTCCCACTTCTCTCCCTCTTCCTTCTTGGGTCCTCGTGGGAAGGCTGGTAGTTCGACGCGTCGTAGAAATCCCTCTTCTTGCGATCTCGTCGTCCCTTGACGTCCTCGGCGACGGTTGGAGCGTCTTGGCTTCCGGAGGCGAGACTATCACTGGAGGGGATGGGGCTCGAGCGTTCTTTGGTGGGGAAGGTAGTTCTGGGATTCGAAGAAAGGGAGGTCAGGGATGGGAAGCGAAGGATCCGAGGGGAGATGGAAGGGAAACGAAGCGACGATGGAGGAGGGAAGGATAGCTCACTTCGACTTTGAAGGACCGGTAGATGTGAGAGGACGAGTAGAAGATCTGAATCAAGTTGAGAGAACGTAAAATCAGCTCATGGTTTGGGAGCAAGAGGAGGTAAAAAGGAGGGAAGGAGGAAGGTTGAGCTCACGATTCCGAGACGCTTCTCTCCTCCCTGTCCCTCTCATCTGCCGTCTCAACAGCCATCCCAAGCATCCTCAAGATAGCATGATCTCCTAGTCCAGGCGAGAAGTGATCTGGATGGACGATGGGGAGGATGGAAGGGTCGATCGAAGCAGCAATTCGATACTTGACGAGCTCATTCGGTGAGAAGGGACTGTTTGGAGACGAGGGAAGATGGGAAGGAATGAGCTGATGTCCACACCTTGGAAAGAGAAGGTTGGGAAGGGGTGGACTGACGTGGTAGCCATGCTGAGAAAAGAGTAAGCTCATCGGTTGAAGTGGTTGAGGGAGAGGAAGGAAGGAGGAGGCGGCGAGCTTCGAAGTTTGGTTGACGAGCTCACGCTTTTTGCTTCCTTCTCGCCGACCCTCATCTACGCTCTTCTCCATATCAGTCAGCCCATCAACACACCTTCTGGCGCTCGCTCCGACTTCGACTAAACGCCGGACCTCCAACTCCAGCGACGAATGAGCTGCTTCGACTCTCGCCGCCCGGGTCCTTGATTCCCTCCTCCCTCCCTCCCTTCGTCGGACTCTTCGCCCTCTTCCTTCCCTCGGTTCTCCTCAGTATTAGATGCAGAGAACTGTTCGAACCATGCTGCTCCATTGGACTTCTTTGATTTGAACCGATCCAGATCTCCTCGTCCAACAACAGGGAGAGAAGAGCTCATCGTCGCTCATCCCCCCATCGCTCCCCTCATGGCTCACCCTCTCGGAACATCGAAACCGGCCAGCACGTCGTAAAACACCGCTGCCGTGGACAGTAGAAGAGCTGCGGATGCGCATGGAAACCGGCGGGCTAAGAGGAGGAGCGCTCGTCGAGGAAGGAAGGACCTTCGAAGGTCTCGAGCTTTGCTTCCTTCGCGTCCGCTCTTTCCCTGGTTTCTTCTTCAACATCTTCCTCGTGCTGAGAGTGTTACGAACTCATCACTGAGCTTCATCTCATCCAGCTTTCCATCAGGAGTCGGCATAACAGGATCCAGAAAGCCGACGCTTTCTACATAGCACGCCTTTTCTTCCTTCCCCACCCTTGCTTCCCCCTCGCTTGGATCCGAAGTCTCGACATCTTCGACGCTCAAGCACCCTTCTCCAGCTGCGTCAGGACGGATATAGACTCGCTAGATCGCGTCTTATCTCCCTCGTCTTGGCTCAACAACTCTGATTTGCCGACTTCTGATCTCCCTCTCGTCGCGAATCTGTCTCCCGCTCTTCCTGTCTCTTTTTTGTCCTTCGAGGACTGGACTTCTACCTAACCTTCACTACCCACTTATCCTCATCTCTTTTCTCTCACGAAACCATGGTCGCCCAAGCTCCTTTCGAAGGAGGAGACATCTTGACGAGTCCTCTCTACACGGATCCAAGGACGAAGGACGAACTCGAGCAGAAATCGACCGTCGTCGATGACTACGAGAGCGATGAGAAGAGGTATGTTGGGAGTGTTGACAAGGAGAAGCATGAGAAGCATGAGAAGGAGGGGAGGAGAACTAGGTATGATGATCTGGAGGGTGTCGAGGGTCTCGAGTGGGAGAGAGGGGATGAACAATTGGAGGCGAAAGGGTGAGTCGGTTTCTTTTCACGAGCGTTGCTTGGTCTGTTTTACTGACTCTCACCTCTGTTGACTTCTTTGCAGTGATGACGACGATCCCGAGTACGCCTCGATCCCTCAGATCGTCAGGGAACTCGTCGACTTCGAGGACGACACCAGCGTTCGTCGACCTCTCCCTCCCTTCATCGCACTGAAAAGCAAGTACTGACCTCTTCCTCGGGCTCACATTAGACTCCTATCTTGACCTGGAGGTTCTACTTCCTTTCTGGCATCTTCACCGCTCTCGGAGCCTGGTTCGTCCTTCTTCCTCTCCTTCCTTCGGTCCTTTCCTTTCGCGTCGAGTTTGCTAACCTTTCGTTCTTCTTCCTTCGGCAAAACAGGCTCACTCAGATGTCGTACTTCCGTACCACCTCTATCCCTTACTCTATCTACTTCGGTATGCTATCCTTTCTCCTTTGCCCGACGATGAGCTCAAGCTGATCGCGTCTCGTCGCTTCCTTTCTCTTCTCAGTTCAAAGTACGGCCTTCTCGCTTTTTCTCCCCAGCTCGAACTCTCACTGACCCGAAAGCGTTTCCTTGCCCCCAGTCGCCTCTCTTTACTTTGGACGTCTCCTCGCTGGTGCTCTGCCGAAGAAGACCATCGGACGGGGTCGATTCTCGTTCGAACTCAACCCTGGACCCTTCTCCGTCAAGGAGCACGTTGCGATCGTTCTTGCTGGTTTGTTCTTCCCTTCCTCGTGGTTATCATCTTATATAGCCTCTATTGACCGGCCGATCCCTCTACAGCCAACACCGGTGCGACGAACAACCTTGGAGATTACGTCCTCGTACGTTTATGTTTTTTGCTTCCTCTTCGAGTCTGTGCTGCACCATCGACGCTGACACCTGCGTCGGCTCTCTTTTGATTTTCAGGCTCCTCTTTATGTGTACTACGACGTAAGACTATCTTCTTATCATAGCTTCAAGGCCTTCGCGAAAGTCCAGAACCTTCGCTGATTCCCTCCTTTCCCTTTTCCCCCTCCAGGCGCCCATGAACGGATGGCTCGCGATTCTCTTCATGTGGAGCTGTGTCTTCGTCGGTAAGCCTGTTCTTCTGTCTCTCCTTCATGGCTCGTTGAACTGACTCCGTCTCAACTCGTCTCCGCGTCAGGTTTCTCGTACGCGTCTTTTGCTCGAAAGTTCCTCATCGAGGATCCCAAGATCGTTTTCCCTCTTGTGAGCCCTACATCATCTTCCCGACTAAGTAGGCTCTGATGAGGTCCTCTCTTCTTCCTGTAGACCCTTCAACAGGTCGCCCTCTTCCGTTCGATGAGAGACAGCTTCGAGTACGATTCTGCGACGAACAAGAAACAGATGTGAGTTCTCTCACTTCCCGCTCTTTCCTCTATTTCTACTTCTCGCTGCGAGCTTCTCCTTTTCCTCCCACTTCTAGCTCTGTCCGCTGTTTCTACTTCTACCTACGAGATCTCGTCAAGCTGACCTCTGTCGGGTCTTCTCTCGTCTCTCTTCTTCAGGCGCGTCTTCTGGTACGGAATCCTCGCCTTCTTCGTCTGGCAGTTTTTGCCCGAATACGTCGCTCCGCTTCTCTCGTCCCTCACTATCCTCTGCTGGGTCTCGTCGAACCCCAACGTCACCTTCGCCGGATCAGGATTGGGAGGAGCGGGGTTCTTGAACATTACTCTCGATTGGTCGAATATCGGTTCCTCCGTCATCTACCAAGTGAACCTTTCGTCGAGTGAGCGGGAGGCAGATTGAACGCAGACTCGACGAAGTCCCTCGAGTGCTGGTCTTCTTTCTTCTTCCCCCGCTCCTCAGCCTTGGTGGGTTCAAACCAATGTCTTTGCTGCTTCGGTTCTCGGAGTTTGGATCTTGATTCCTGTTGGATGGTACACTGGAGCCTTCAACTCGGATCTCTACCCAAGTGAGCGTCGCTTTCCATCCTCAATCGAGACGCGTCTCGAGCGAAGCTAACTTTTCTTCACCTCCTCAGTCCAAAGTCAGAAGCTTCGAACGACGAACGGTACTGCATACCCCACTAGTCAGCTTTTGACTGCCGACTACCAGTTGAATGAAGCTCTGTTTGCTGAGCTTTGAGTTCCGAGGCTTTCAGCGCAAGTTCGTTGCGCCTCTGCCCTTTCTTTTCAATTCCTGCTGCTTTCTTCGAGGTCCTGACTATCTTCTTGTCCTGTCAGGTCATGTAGAACTACTTCGTGAGCTTCTCTCTCGTATATCGCTCACTCTCAAAGGGCAAGCAGCTCAGAAAGGGCTGAGAGTAACGTCGCTGACTGTCCGCTTGTCTTCCTCTTTCGCCAGTTCTCGTATGTTGCCTATCTGGGTACATTCGTTAGTCTTGCTCTTTTCCAAGGGCCTCTTCTTTGGAAGACTGCAAAGGCTCAGTACCGAGGAGAGAAGCTCCACCGAGATCGAGTGAGTCCTCGGCTTTCTTCCCGTCTCCTTCTCGTTCGATCTGACGCTCCTTCTTCTTTCAAGCTCAACGTTATTATGGATGCCTACCCAACGGTTCCTTGTGAGTTCGAAACGGTCGTTCTCTTCGCCTCGGCTCTCTCTTTCTCTCTTTCGAGCTCACAATCTTCTCCATATCGCTTGCTTTCCTCAGGGACTTGGAACGTCGTCTTATTCATCGTTCCCGTCGGAGTTCTCACTGGACTGACCGTAGGAGGTACCTTGTGCATGCCTGTCTACGCTCTCTACATCGGACCTGCCTTCGGAGCTGCTGTGAGTCACGGTCGAAGAAAGGGGAAGATGAGGACGCGTCTCGTTTTCATCCTCCTCTCCTTTCCTCGTTCCCTGGGAGCTGACCTTCCACACCCTCATCGATCACAGATCGTGCTTCCTATGGGCTACATCTACTCTGTGTCAGGTTACTCCGTGTCGGTCGGCTACTTCAACGAGGTCAGCTCTTCCTCCCTCTCCCCCATCCTTTTCCTTTCCTTCCAAGCGTCGTCGCTAACATCTCTCCTCGATGCATTCCCAAGATTGTGTATGGGTATATGTGAGTACAGATGTACAAAAAGTCTCGACGAGACGTCTATGGCTGACTCTCGTCTTCTCTCTCCCTCTCAGAATCAACTGTGAGTCAAACGAAAAGTGAAGCGTGAGAATCCGAACGAGATCAAGATCTGACTCTGTTTTCTTCATATTTTCCAGTGGGAGGATCTCGACATCCCGTTGGATCTCTTTCCTATCGAGTCATCTCAGGTCAAGCTTGGTACGAAGCTCAATCGATGCTCTCGGACATGAAGGCGAGTCCAGACCAGGCGCGGTTTTCCTTCCGACCAGTATCCATCAGAGCTGACCTTATTCAATTCATTCTTCTTCTCGATAATTCAGCTTGGTCACTACTTCCATAGTTCGTCCTACCTCACTTCATCAAGATCTCGCAGCTCAACCCCACCGAGCTCCCGACGCGTCCTCTTGATCTGATGTTCGTCCTCCTTCTTCACTCCCAGTCCCTCCTCGAGCTGTTCTGTGGGCTCAAGTCTGGGGTATTCTCATCGGAGTTCCCATCAACTATGCGACCATTATGGTAAGTCCGACTCGAAATGAGACAGACGAGAACGGAGCGAGACGTCGAAGCTGACCTTCGCTCGCACTCTTCGCCGGCTTCAACAGTGGATCTGCACATCTAAAGCGGACTTCCTGACGGGTAAAACCTCCGACCCGAACAAACAGTACGTACTGGGCATTTTCTGGGGGGAATTGGGATCCCTCATGGCCCGTCTCGTCGCTGACTCCTGACTCCATCTTCTCGTTCCTCCCTCCTTCTTCCAGATGGACAGGTCGGTCTCTTCTCCCCTTCCTTCACTTTCTTTGATAACTTCACTTATCAGCGTTCCTTTACCGTTCCAGGTCAAACTGTCATCTCGCTCAACAATCAGGGGTGAGTTCAAGTTCTCGAACCAGCGTCGCGTCACGAAGCTGACCTCGCTGTTTCCCGGCTCTTCCCTCGCTCCTAAGGATCCAATTCGCCCTCGTAGGACCCAAGAGGCTCTTTGCAGATCCTGCGTATCAGCCCATGCTCTACGGATTCGTCGTCGGTGCCGTCGCCCCTTTCCTCCTCTACGGTCTTCACCGCACGTTCCCTCGAGCGAAGTTCAATCTTTTCTCTCTTGCCGTGAGTTTTATCCTTCGAGACCACTTCGAAGAGCAAGCAGGATACTGATCCCCTTCGACCTTTCCCCCCCTCTTGCTCTCAGATCTTCGGATCCGCTATGGAGTCCTTCCACGGAAACGTTCGTCGACGCGTTTTCGAAGCAGTCCCTCTCCTCAACCTGACTCGTTCTCCTTTCCTCCGTTCAGATCAGCACAGGTTTCTTCACCAAGTACATCCTCGGATCCGTCAACTATCTCTACCTTCGACGGCACAAGTACGAGTTCTGGAAGGTGAGCTCAAAAGTCTCGTTCTTCCTTCACCGAGGCATTCTGACACGTCCCCTCCCTTCTCTCTTCTCTCAAAAGACCTACGCCTACATCTTTGGAGCTGCTGCTGATACCGGATTGAATCTCAATATGCTGATAATCTTCCTAGCGTTCTCGGCCGGGAAGACAGTGTGAGCAGAGACCTCCTTCGAGATCGAGCGACGGTCAGGTCGCGTCGCGTCGAGCTCTAACTGACCTCTTCCTCTCCTTCCCTCTCCTTCCCTCTTCTGCAGCACGATGCCCCATTGGTTCGGCAACAACGCTATCTCCGTAGAGAGATGCTTCCCTCGTGCCTAAGCCTCTGGTCTCGATCCCTTTCGTTCGTTCGAGCAGAAGACGCGACTCACGAATTCTTTTGCCTCGCCTTTTCGTGTCTCAGATTTCGTTGGCTATCTTTCTCGGTTTGATTACACGTTATAGATTATCATCTTCTTCCCTGACTCTCGAAAATATGGATCTCATCTTCCCTCGCTCTCTATCAGCACAGAAGCGCAGGTCGAGCCCTCCCCGATCTCCTAGATTTCGACCTTTCCTCCTTTCACCTTTCCCCCCACCACTCACCACTCGCAACCTCTTCTCTTCCCACTTCCGTACACACGTTGCCTCGTTCCTCCTCACGATATGAGCCAGAAAGATTCTACGAGCGAAGAGTGAGCCGGCCGTCTTCCTCGACCCCACACTCGTCCTTCCTCGTCACCTTCTCTCCCTTCCTCGAGCTCCTCCCCGTTGGTCTCGAGAAGAAGAAAAGCTTCTCACTCTGGTTCTGGATGAACTACAGATGCGACGCTATGCTTCGTGAGCTGGGACTCCTTGATCCTGCTGCCCAATCCTCCATCAAACAGTCCTCCTACGAAAGGTGAGCTTGACCTTCCCTTCCTCCTCCCTCCCCCCGCCTTCCTCTCTTCCTCCACATCGAATCGAGCGAGACGGCGAGCTCGTTCTTATCTCTTTCTCTTTCTTCACAGCTCGAAGGAAATCCCTTCAAGACATCATGCCTCTTCGTTTCGAGATCGAGCTTCTACATCGTCTTCTTCCGACCTCCTCCCCGTCGTGGAGTGAGCTCGCTTCTCCTCCTCCCTTCCACCCTCTTCACCCTCTCCTTCCCTCCCTCCTTCTCCTCTGACTTGTTTTCTTTCATTCTCCTCGATATGAACTGTAGATCTCAAGACCCTCGACGATCTCCTCTCACACCTCCTCTCTCGCGAAATCCAACGGAGGATCCTGGGCCTCAGCTCTCGCCCGTCAAGGAGTCGTCGTCAGTTCCTTTCCCTCCTCGCCCTTCGTTATCCCTCTTTCCTATGTCTGACTCTTGCTCTCAATCGATCGTTTTCATCACACACCCTCTTTACTCTCTTCCCGCCGATCAGACAATCGTCGTCGATGCTCGGACTCGACCCTCAACCCGAGAAGGGTCGATGGGACGAACGATCTCGAGGCGATGAGCATCAGAAGCAGTCTGAATTCGACGGAAGCACCTCTAGAGCTCTATCTATGAATGAGGATCAGAACTCGACCAACTCGGAAAGGTTCGTTCGACTTTCCCTCTCTCGCCTCAGACGCGTCGCGTCTCATTCTTTCCTCTTCGGTTCTCAGAGTTCGAACTGAGAACGCTCACGTGCTGTTCTTCCCTTTCCCCAGACTCCGAACTCCACTCTCACTGGAACCCTCCTCAGCTCCCGAAACTGTCGATAAACCGGTCGCTCGAGTCTCTCAGCTTCACTCGATTCCCTCTCTCGGAGACGACCAAGACGAGCAAGAAGACATGGATCTGGACACTCCGGACGACAACCTTCCTGTGCCTTCTGTTCTTCCCTCCGTCTCTAATTTGGTTCAGCCAGCTTTCTCAATGTGAGCTTCTCTTGCTGTGTTTCCGAAAAGAGCGTCGCGTCTGAGCGTCTCGTCTCGTCTCGATCTGACGACGAAGGTCTTTCATTGGGCTGACTCCTGCTACCTCTCTCTTCTTCTTTGCATCAGACCCTACAGTCCCAAACTTCGAGATCTGATCACCGTCGATAATATCATCATGAACGCCAGAAACGTAGTCGTCTTTGTGAGCCTTTGCTTCACTCGCACTTTCCGACGCGTCCTTCTCCCAGGCTCTAAGGACTCGTTGCTTGATCACCATGAACTGACACAGATTTTTTTCCTTTGTCTCCAGAACCTCCCTAACTTCATTGAACTGCCGGAACTGAGGCTCATGTTCAGTCCGTTTGGGAACTGCGTCGAGTGAGCTGTCTCCTCCTCCTGCCCTTTCTCTCACGCCGAGGAAGCGAGCCTGACAAAAACTCGACCATCCACCAGTGCCAGTATCCATTTCAACGGAGTTGCTACGGTTCGATACGAGACTCGGGAGGGCGGTGCGTTTCCTTTCGTCCTTTTCTTCGCTTTTCGTTCTCGACTTGTCGGCTCTCTTGAAGCTGACCCAACCTCTTCATTGCATATTTCTCAGCTTCCAACGCTCTCTGGATGATGGACGGAAGGTTGTTCGGAGGGACGAGGCTCAAAGTCATTCGAGATCGGTGCAAAAAAGAGAACGCCGTCGCCTTCCACACTCTCGGAGGAGCCGTTTACCTCGATGGTCAATCTCTCACCGGACAAGAACTTCTTCAGACTCCCGGATTCTTTGACGAGCTTCAGTTCGCAGAGATGGAGGCGCGATCAGCAGCAGCCTCCGTAGCTTGGAGAGCTCCCGCCATCGTCGTTCCGCCGACCGCCGTTTGGACAGGCTCGGTCAGTCCCTTCTCTTTGCTTCTCCTTTTCAAGTCTGAGCTGACCTTCGCGTTCTTTGGTATTTGCGTTGTTTCCCAGCTTCGACTCGACGCTTCGGACTACATCAACGTCCTCCCTCTGCGAGCTCTCTACCTTCACGGCCGTCAGTACCCTCCGCAAGACATGGCGACGCCTCTCTTCCCCTCGAGCACCATCGATTACAAGGGATCACTCGACCACTCGACCCTCCTGAAGCACCTCAGTGGCTCGATCATTTCGTCGAGGAAGGTCATTCTCGCATTCGAGATCCGAGTAGACGACGATGCTTTCGGGCTGAAGCTGGACGCCGTGAAGAACCTCAAGCAGGGAAAGTGAGTCGGGCAGTTTTGTTCCCTCTCCCTTTCTTTCTCGGATCCGAAGCTAACTGAAGCTGTTTTTCTCTTTCCTCTCGCAGGGATCTCGTCGTCGAATCTCCACTCGGTGGAAAGATGTACCTTCACGTCTTGACTCCCAACGGCACTCTCCCGGACTTTCTTGACCTCAAATCCTTCCTCAGCTATCAACAACCTCGATCTTCGGATATTCTCATCGGATTCATCCTCAAGAACAAGACGTCCAAGGACCCAGCTCATTCTTCGCTTCCAACTCCCGCGTCGTCGTCGTCCGTCCCAGCACCAAAGCCTCCACCCTCCTACCCTTCCACTCGATCGGTACCGCTTTCCACTACAAACAACATCATCGAGCCATCTCAGCAGTAAGTTGCCCGTCCGTTCTCTTTCTTTAAGCGCTCGTTGAAGAACTGACGCGTCGTCTCCCTTCAGACCTTCGCTCCCCCTTCCGCAACCCTCCCTCCAACAGCACCCCCAACTCCCTACCTTCAGCCAGCCTAATCCAAACATCCCTCAGCCCAACCCAGCTCTCGCCATCGATACAGTTTCGGTCCAACTTCTTCGACAGCTCGTCGCAACCAACCCGGAAGCTTTCGCGAGGCGAGTCTCTCGTTTCCTCTGGGTTTCTTCTCTCCCACGCTCAGATTTACCGGCTAACTCGATTCTTTTTCTTCTACAGATGGGCTCTTCTTCAATCTCAGCAGCAAAAGCAGCAGCATCAACAGCACGTCGCTCCTCCTCCTCCACCTCCTCCCGTCGCACGAAGACCCAACCCTTTCGCTCGAGATGGACTTCCTTCACGACGCTGAGAGGGTCTTTCTTGGAATACACGTCGGTTTCACTCTCTCCCTACAGCTTTCCCTCTTCACCTTCTTTCTCTTTTCGTCGTCGTCTCCTTTTTTCACGCTCGTCTCGTCTTCTTCTTCTCGTTCTTACCTCTTCGCCTCCTCTCCGCCTTAGCCATAGTGAACCTTTCGATTGGTACTTGATATGATCGCTCCGTCTTCGAGTAGATAGTTCTCCTACCTCGAGAGAAAAGGAAAGGAAGAACGAGCTCGACGCGTCGAAATGCCTCACCGATCTAGTTTGATCTCAGTCCGCTAGATGAAACCGTGCCTGATTGAGCTCAAAATTAGACGATGCACGACATGGGCTGCTAGTGAAACCGTCACTGTACGGACGGAGAGATAGAGGAAGGAAGAAGAGCAGGGCGGAGAAGCCAATCGAGCGAAGGACCAAGATCGCTCGACGCGTCGAGGTGTTTCGACTCAATCTCAGCGAAACCGGTAGATCTCTCAGAAGCAACCTGGAGGTCGAGACAGAGGGAAATCTAGCATAAGCTCGAGATCCCTTCTTCACGAGAAACCATCAGCTCGATCTTCAAACGAAACGAAAGGCGGTAAGAGAGACCAAAAAGGAGGGGCGCGGCTGGTTCCTTTCCTTCCTTTCCTCCTCTCTCACCCCAGCAACAACTAGTACTTCAAAAACAACCCATCTCATCCTTCCAGGGTATGTAAAAAAAGGCTCACGAATACGCTCGTACTATCCAAACGGCCAACTTCGCACTCCAACCCCTTCAAAAATCACGCGTCTCCCCCTCCCCTCTCCCCGTCCAAAACTGAACTCTCCCGTCGCTCCTCCTCCCCTCAACGTGTAGACCTGCACAAACGATAACCTGAACCCGGCCTCTCATGAACGCCGTCATTTACGTTCATGAATCGTCCTTATCTGCCGTTACCGTTTGCCGTTCGCAAAAATGGCGCGCATTCTTTCTTCCCCTCCCTTCCTCTCCTCACTACTACTTTGAAAGTCGATCAGACTTGCCTTTCCTGCCGATCTTTCATCTACAGAACTCATGCTTCTCTTCGGCGAGATCGAGGGGACACGATGGGTTCTAGAAACGTAGACAAGAGAGGGATAACGAGATTAATTTTTGACTGTGTGCGCGCTTTTTCTTCTTCTCCTCTCGTCGACTTGCACTCTGGAAGAAAATCTGAAAGAGATCATCGATCCCTGTCGTACTACTGCTATTCAACGGCCTGATAGAGATGAGGGTAGCACTACAAAAGAGAGGGAGAAGGCGGCGAAAGCGAATCGCTCGAAGGCCGCTGTTGGAAAAGACAAACGAGCGGTGGGGAAAAGGAGGGGACGCGACGGATTGTAAGACAACCTCCCTCGCCGCGTCGTCTCCTCCCACCACCACCGCTTCAACCCCCTCGAACCAACAGCACCACCTCTAGCCGGTGTAAAGGAGGTCGAGGAACACGCTGGTGAAGTCGGAATAACAAAAATCAATCCACAGCTACCGTGAGAGCTCAACGACGACCCCTTGCCCGGTTCCCTCCCCTCCCTCCTCCCCTCCTTTGATCCAAAACTCTCACCCCGACCTCCGAGATTGACGATGTGGCAGCAAAAAGGAAACGTTAGCCCGACGGGGGGGTCGAACCCCCAACCTTCAGATAGACTTGTGAGTCTAGGAAGAACCCAAACCTCGGTGAAGAGGAGAGGGAGGGACCTGGCTAGATCGAATCAAGATACTCAAGACCATTTAGATCAAGAGAGTCAAGATAGGAGACTGTAAGAGTCTGACGCTCTACCGATTGAGCTAGCCGGGCGTTGGATGACAGCAATCCGTAGATAGGGAATAGGTTTGAGGGAGGGGAAGGGAGGGGAGGGGGAGGAGGAGGGTGGGTAGAGGAAGGAGGAGAGAGGGAGAAGTGACACCGCGCGAAGTTGAGAGTGATGGGATGGCAGTTCTGAGTAAGGAGAGGTGCTAAGCTGATGGAAGAGAGTGGAGAAGGGTAGGTTGAAGGTGGGAGGTGAAGAGAGGAAGAACGGGAAGAAGGAGGAGAGAGGAGAAGCGACGCGTCTCAGTCTTGCTCTTTCTCCCAGACTAGACTTCCCATCTGCTCCCTCCTCGAATCGATACATCGATGAAGATGTCGGTGCTCACGTTGTACTCTGTGAAAAAAAAAAAAAGGGATCCGAGAAGGGAAGATGGACGTCGGAGGGAAAAGAGCTCGGGGGTGTTGTGTTGATGTTGTGGGAAAGGAAGGAAGAAGGAGGGAAGAGAGGGAGGTTGAACTCGCTCGTGCTGCCGTCGGACGACCTCTCCTCTCCCGATTCGACGCTCCACTCGTCCTTCCATTCAAGTCCAAGTCCATCATCCTAAGTTCGATGTTCAGGAAGAGACGAGGGAAGGAGTAGGTAGGAGTGGTGGTTTGAGATGGTCGAGAGGTAGAAGGTGGATGGAAAGACGGGGATGAAGGGAGGGAGAGTCCGAGGAGCAGAGATGAAGAGGGAGGTGGCGAGGAGAAGGGCGATGGAGTGAGGATGGGCTTGAGCGAGAAGATTCTGCGATAAGGAGGAAGACGAAGAGAAAGAGGTCAGCTTCCGATCTGGTAGAATCCTCGAAGAGAAAGAGTCTCGTGGAGGAATATGGGGATTGAGAGAGAGACAGAGGTGGAATGAACGAAGCTCACGATCCTCTCGTTCTTCCCCGTCTCGTTCAGGAGTTCATCCACACGATAACAGCGCAGATTAGAGATCCCCGGAAGGTTAAGAGTCAGATCAGGAGGTCGAGAGAGAAGAAAGAGTAGTAGGGCGAAACATGATAGAGAGATGGACTGATGGAGTTTGCAGAGAGAAGAGAAGGGCAGGAGGAGGCGAAGTGTGAGCTCGCACCTTTCGACACTCTTTCCTTCCGCAACCCACCACCTCCCTTCCAGCACTTTTTCTCTAGAAATGTCCTCTACAGCTCAGACTTTGAAACCTGTGGATCTCTCTCCCGAGCTGGAGTCTTCGGACGGAGAAGAGGACGAGGAAACGAGGAAGGTCTACGACGAGTGAGTCCCAGAGCGCGAGCTCTTCCCACCTCCCTCGTCTCTCTCAAGCTGGTTCTGATCGCCCTCTTGTCAATTGCACTTTCTTCGTAGATCTGATGCGATCCTTCGAGAGTGCGGCTTACCTGTGCCGGAGAGACCTGGGAGGAAGAAGAGGCTGGAGAGGGAGAAGGAGAGCAAAGAGAGGGAGACGGAGCTGGAGATGGCGAGGACGTGAGTGGATGTGCTTTCTTCTCTGCTCCCCTCCTCTCGAGGAGGACTTCGAAGCTGACTCTTGGCGTCTCTATGGGCTATATCAAGCCTCGATGAGCCGAGAGCGATGAGTGCAGGTGTGGAGGGAGGCGTTCTGGGAAGGTTCGTCGAGTTCTCGTTCCTGCCTCCTCTCTCCTCAGCCGTCACTCTGACTCTTCCTTCCCTTCTCGGTGAATTGCGTCTCTCCCAGGAGTACTCAGAGCAAGAGGGATCAAGCATCAAATTCCTTCTTAGCTACTCCTCCTTTCTCGCCTGACCTGGGCTCTGAGAAGTGCGTTTTTTCAACCCGAGCTGATGAGCTCGTCCTCTCTTTTGAACGGTCTGAAAGCTGATCCCTTCTCCTCCTCCTTTTTCTGTTGATAGATCTCACTCGCTACCTTCCGTCGAGAAGGCCTCCTTCTCGCCTCAGGTATTGACGTTCAAGAGGAAGGCTGAGGAGGAGGGATCTGACGTTGAAAGATCAAGAACGAGGTGAGCTCGGTCACTTTTCAGGCCGACACGTTCTCGCTCTCTCCTTTCGCTGATGTTTGGTCACCTCTCCTGTTCGACTTCGTCCCACAGCTCCTCTTCCCTCTCTGCTCAATCTGAACTATCCATCAAGCGAGCCAAGGTGGAAGGATCGATTCGAGAGGGTTCGCGTCGAGAGCAAGACAACTTCCCGTTAGTCGTCTCTCCTTTTCGCTCCCCTCAGACATCTTCCTGCAACTCATATGACTGATACACCCGTTGGTTCATAAAACAGACTCTCCGAGATGAATCTCAACGAGCTCATATCCCCATCACCAGGGCAGCTCTGCTTCGCACGACGCGTCTTCGTCGACGTGAGTCCCGATCATCGTCCCTGCTCCCCTCAACGTCGAACCTCCCACTGACCTCCTCCTCTCATCTTGGTTATAGAACGTTCCTGACGGAACGACGATGGATCAACTCTCTTCACTCTTTTCTGCCTTCGGATCAGTCTGGAAGTGAGTCTCGATTTCGACGCGTTGGTTCTTTACGTCGTTCCCCTTCTCGTTCCGAAGCAGGAAGCTGAGGGCTCGTCGTCTTCTTGATTAACCCCATCCAGTACTACGATCACTCCTCGAGAGCAGAGTGGAAGATGGACAGCCAGCGGAAGCGTCTGCTTCACCACTCGACAAGCGGGTTCGTGCTTTTTTTGTCGTCTCTCTCGAAAGCGCGTCTTGACTGACCCTTTTCTCGTTATTCCCCATCTTCAGCAACCATGTGTGTTGAGACCATCAAGATGATGGACGGTGAATTCTTTCAACTTTACTTGGCTCCCAGCTCATCCAAAAACCCTTCGTTGACTTTCGTTTCGTCTTGACCACGACTCCAGGATTCACCTTCAACCTTCTCAAGCTTACAGCGAGGCTTCAGTACTTCGGTTACGAGAACCTCGGCTCGGCTCTACTCAAGGACAAGCAGATCTTCGTCCTCAACGGCGTTCGAGTCCCAAAGGAACGAATCGTCTCAATCCTTCGAACAGGACCTGAATTTCGTCGATCGGCAGACGTTCCCCATCGCTTGCCCAATCCCTTCTCTCAAGTCTCGTCTATTTCTAGCTGGCCTAGGGTCTGGAAGGGATGTGTGAGTCTTCACGCCCTGCTAGCTTTGACGCGTCGCTCTCGATCCGAGACTGATCGTTCGTCTTCTTCTCCTCTCCCTCAATCAGCTCCAGCTCTCTTCGACCAGCTCACACTCCCGAATCAAAATCCGAGCGAACCGAATCCCAGGACTCACCTACCCTACCTACCCTCTTCCCGCACCTCTCTTCCCTTCGTCTCCTCTCTTCCCGTCCTCCAACCTCACCCTCGGCGGAGTCGTACCGAAGGAGACGTCTCGGTCCTTCCTCAAAGAGGCTCAGATCTGCATGGGAGTCTCGAACAAGAGGTCGGTCTACATCTACGAGATCTCGATCGAGGAGGATCTGAGTGGGCTCAAGTTGGAGCAGTTGAAGAGGGCAGAGAGATCGAGGTGAGTCGTCGACTTTGACGCGTCGTTCAGCTTCGTCTTTTGCCGATTAAGCTGATGACATCTTCCTCGTCTTTACCGCTTCTCGATGGCTGAACAGCGATTCGGACCTCGTCTTCGTCTCCGACAAAACGACGGATCACAACCGAGCGACGACCAAGTTCTACCTTTTGCGAATCGGGCCGAACGAGACTCTTCCCTCGATCTTCGGACTCGACGAGTTCTTCAAAGGGAGGTCCCCTCGACGAGCCGACATCCTTCTCGCCATATTCGCTCGTTCCAACGACTCGTCGTCGTCGTCGTTGTCGTCTCGCATCGCTTCCAGACCTCCCGCTCCTCTGCCTCGTCCAATGATCTCACCTCCCGCCGTCAACTTGAACGTCTATCCCAATTCGCCTTTCTCCCCTCACAGAAACTTGTGAGCATCTCTTCGTCTCTGCCCGAATCCACTGCGTCGAGAACAAAACCTGACGCGTCGTCCTTTCACAGCTTCAACCCTCCGTACCAACAACCCTTCCCTTCCTTCGGCTTCTTCCCACCCAATACCGGCTACCAGCAGCTCAATACTTCGATGGTCGATCCAATGGGAACAGGGTTCGCACCGATGATGCCGTCGCCGCAGGATTTCGCTCAACTCGTTGCTTTTTACGGGAGGGAGAACGTTGAGAGGTGAGTCTTGGGGATCGAAATCTGGTATCGCAGTAGCTGAAACGCGCTTGTGTCTCGTTTTGGACTTGATCAGGATGCTTCGAGGAGGAGGAGGAGGAGGAGGTTGGTGACGGAAGGAGAGACGTGTCCTCGGTTCCTTGCCTCTCTTCTTCATCATTATCTTCGCGTCTCTGCTCTTCCGCTCTCCTAAGATATCTTGCTTCTTCTCCTTTGCTTATACCTGAGTCCTCGTTCCCTTCTTTGAACCTTTTCTTGCATTTCTTCGCTCACTCGCTCGCTCGCTCGCTCGTTTCGTTCTTCTTTTCTTCTCGCCGTCTCCGTCATTTCGTCGTACCCTCCTTCTTTTACGATACTCTACGACGCTTTAATCGAATTGGACTCTCTCTATGACCCTCTCCTCCTCAGATCGAAAAGTCCATCCATCCATCACACCTCCCAAACCCAAACCCGACCTGCCTCCGCTCCTTCATCTCTCTCCTCCACCAGACCCCACTCCCTCTCCTGCTTGGTCTCCTTCGCGATCACCATTCTCCCTTCGATATTCAGATTCAAAGGCGAGAACTTCTCGAGGTAGCGAACGAATGCTTCGTTCGGCGTTAGAAGAGAGCTGGAGGAATGCGACAGACCTCTCGCTCGAGAAAAACGAGCAGGCAAGGCTACGCACATATATCTAGTAAGGCATCAACAACCTCCTCTCCTCCTGGTTTCGGATCAAAATCCTCTCGTCCTCTCCGACTTCCTCCTCTTCCGAGGACTCTCCGTCTCCTCCCCATCCCTCCAAAAAGGTCCCCATCTCGACGCGCACTCGGATCTTCCTGTCAGCCATCAGGTCGGCGACTTCCTCGAGTTCTTTGGCGGTGAAGGAGGAGCGGAGAGGTCCGAAGGGAAGAAGGTAGAGATCTGAAGCCGAGGGGAGAAGCAGAGATGATCAGTTCGAGAAGAATCAAGGGAAGGAACGGAAGAGATGAACGACGAACCTTTCGACCACGGACAGGCCTTGATCGCTCGATAAAGGAGACCCTTCGCTCGAGCTGGTTGACCGAGAAGGATTTCATGCTCGATAGCGATTCTCCAGAGGGAGATGGAGCTTCTCGTACTGCAACAGAATCGAAAGAAGAAGCGAGAAGGTCAGCTTTCCCATCGGTCAACGTCGAGACGCGCTGAGATCGATTGAAACTCACCTCGGTCGATCCAAAGCCCTCTCCAGCAACCTTCTAACCGCCCACTCGTTATGCCTCCCCTTGACCATAAACAGCTCCAACCAAATCGCAAACAACCACCCTCCCGCTCCCTCTCCCTTCCCGCTCTGCTTCCCGTCCTCTCCGACTCCACCACCCAGCACCTTCTCCTCCAACGTCCTCCTCACTCGATTCTGGAACTTCATCCTCATCTCCGTGCCAGCGTACAAGCTCAGCAGAGCCGTATTGCTCGGGAAAGCTTCGATAGCTCGCTCGAGAACGCTTCGGATCTGAGCTGGACGGAAGGGCGAGGGAGAGAGGGTGTGGCGATAGAGAAGGGACGTGTAGGAGATCCAGGTTTCTTCGAGTTCGAGAGGGGTGAGAAAGGAGGTGGCGGAGGCGAGGAAGCGTTCGTAGACGTCTGAGGCGGCCGAGAGACCGGTGGTGAAGTACTCGAAGAGGGCGGAGAGGAAGATGAGGTGGGTTGTGTTCTGCGTGAGGGATTGAGGCGAGTCAGGGGAGAGGGAGGCGGCGATGGTTTGGGAGTAGAACTGAAAAGTAGCAATAGAGAAAAAAAACTTCAGCCTCGATTGGGGTCTCATCGTCTCATCGAAGAGAGAAGCAGAAGAAGGAGAGCTGACCTGTCGCGTCGAGAGGATCTGAGTGGGCGTCAACGACGAGGTTGAGTCGGAAGGCTTGAGGAGTCCGTCTGAGAGAGCAAAAGAGCTTTATCAGTCTCAGAACGTAGGGAAAGCTGAGAAACAAGATTCCACTCACCCAGCAATCCGACTGGTCCAGCAGCAGCAGAGATGACCTGCAGGACCCTCTTCTCGTCCTTCTGCTCCCACTCCATCTCAGCCCAACCTCTCCACAGCTTCCAGGCATCACCCCTTCCCTCCGAGCTCATCTTCTTGACTTCTTCCGAGCTCAGGGAGAGAGCAGTCACGTACACCTTCCGAGCCTCCTCGATCTTCCCTCGTTGACGCTCGAGACGAGCGTAGCCGTCCCAAAGACTGAGCGAATCACGATGTTGGGCGAGGACGGACTTGGCGAGCTTGACAGCACTGAGAAATTCAGCATAAGGGACCAGAGTCAGATCGAAAACGCCGAGAGCAGACGAAAGAAGGAGGGACGGAGGACGAACGCCTTCGGGTTGTACGTCGCCTCGAACGAAAACGCGTAAAGCGCGAAAACCGGATCAGGATAGAGTCCTCGAATCTGATCGAGAGCTCGTCTGTAAGTGCGTGAGAGGGAAGGAGAGGTCAGAAAAAAACACGACACATCGTTCGATCAACGAAACGAAGCCTGAACTCACGAAACGAAACCTCTCAACCCAACGTCCACCATCCCCTTCTCAAGAAGACCGAACCCACTGGTCCCCTTTCTCCTGAACAGTCCCTCCACGTCTACTGGCCAAAGCTTCACAGGACACTCCCACGGAGCTCCCATCCCAGCCTCGATCTCCGGCTCCATCCCTCCCAAGTCCCTCGACTCTGCTTCGCCGATCAGCCTTCGTCCAGGCTTGATCCCCTTCAGATGATCAGGCCAGAACTGATTCCTGAGGGAAGAGGAGTAGGCGAGCTCGTTCCGAAGGAAAGGATCGGAGAAGAAGGGTGTGGAAGTCGAGGTGTCGGGAGGAGTGAACGGGAGGTTGAAGAAGGTGAAGAGAGCGTAGAGGAGGTGAGGTTTGATGTTGGGTGATTGGATTGGGAAGAGGAAGGATTTGATGTCGGCGAAGAGAACGAGGTGGTAGGGGTCTTCTTCGTTGGTGAGGGGTTCGGAGTCGTCGGAGGAAGGTGCGAGGACGGTGATGGGAGGATCGGTTGTTCGAGATGGGAGGAGAGAAGTCGAGGCGAAAGTTTCGGTTGCTAGCCAGCGAGAGAAAGGCTCATCTTCGGGTGCGGAGGAAGGAGGAGGTGGAGACGAAGAAGGCGGTGGTGGTGGAGGGGGCGGCGACGAAGGATCAAAACGAGACCAACCCTGGGCTCCCTCTTCGCCGAAACGAGGAGCTTCTGAGTCCCAGAAGTCTTCGAGGGAGGCAGTGAGGTCCTTGAAGGGTTGATTGACGAGACTCGGCGGGGGAAAGAAAGTTCTGCATCGATAAAAAGACGAGAGTTAGGCTCGGAGAGAAGAGGAAGACGCGTCGAGCGGAAAGTGAAGACTCACAGCTCGATCTGAGCCTGCATTATTGCGAGAGCTCTCTCCGGGTACCCTGATAGTGAAACAAGCCACGAGGGAGACGAAAAGACGAGTCAGCTCATCTGCACTTCGTTTCGATCGCCCTCTCGACGCGTCGCGTCTCGACACTCACCAGCTTCCTTCAGTCCCAGACACGCTCTCAGCACCAGATACACCTCGATCCCTTCCACATCCTCCCTCTTGTAGCTCCTCTCCCCCAGCCCATCCCAAACCTTTCTCAACCTCTCCAGCCCGTCCTCCGCCCAACCAGCAGTCACGTCTCCTCCTCCTTCGGGTCCCTCACTCGTGATCGTCTCCATCCTCCACCCACCCCAGGCTCTCCAAACATCGATCTCCCCTCCCAGAGGTCCCTCCAGTACTTCGTCCCAACGCTCGGCAACCTTTGACGGAGGTTCGACTTCCTGCGAGGCGGAGAGGAGAGCGAGCATGAAGCGGGACGAGAGGGAGAGGGAAGGCGAGGTTGCGAGGGCGTGTGTGAGATGGGTGAGGATGATGGTTGACCGAGAGTAGAGATTAGGGGTGTTGACGTTGAAGTTGAGGCTTGAGTCGCGTGAGGAGGAAGTGAAGGAAGAGTTGATCTCCGACGACGACGAGAATCCAACGGTGGAGGAAAAGGTCGCCCAAGCTAGCCATGCATCGACGTCCAGAGGATCCGATTTGACCTTTTGGGAGTAGTAGAGATTCTTTGACCGCACGAGACTATCGGCTGTCTCTCCTTCCTCTTCCTCCTCCTCTGAAGACAGCTCGTCGGGAGGCGGTTTGAGAGCTCCGAAGATGCCTTCTGAGAGAGCCTTCGAAGCTTCGTCCTCTTCTTCGTCCGAGTCCGAGGAGGAGTCGGAAGCTGGGTGAATGGATCGATAGGCTTGGTCCTCGATGGTTTTGGAGGAGGAGGAGGTTGAGGGTGGAGGCTTCGATTTCGGGAGGGCGACGAAGGAGGGGAGGAAGGTGGACGAAGGGTCGGTTGTCGAGGAGGGAAGGAGTCGAACGCGTGAGGAGGAGGAAAGGAGAGGTCTGGAAGAGGTGTCGGTGTAACGGGGAGTCTAAAAGAGGACGAAAGGGAACGCGGAGACCAGATAAGGTCAGCGGAGGATTGACGAGGACGCGACGTCTCGAAGGAAGGCGAGAACGAAGCTCACCGAGTACGATCCTCCTTGAGGACGATTCCACTCCACCTCCAGCGTCTTCCCTCCCGCTCTGGAAGAGGCTCTGGTAATCTTGACTCCTCTGGGGAATCCGATGATGTTTCCAGCTGTGAAATCGAAGCAGCGAAGCGATTGGTGAGCTTGAGTCGTCGAATCTGAAAGGAAAGGAAGGAGAATGGAAGCTCACCGCCTGAACGATAGAACTTTGCTACGCTAGGTCCGTGGAGAGATCCGTAAGTCTTGTTGGCCTCGTCTCCTCTGGAATCCTTGTAGAAGAGAGTAGAAGCTGCTGCTGGTGGTGGTGGTGGGGGAGGAGGAGTGAGGGGACGAGAGCGATGGTGGTGTTTGGACGACGTCGAGGACCTCTCCTTCTCCTTCCTCTTCTCCCTCTCTCGGTCTGTTTCTCGATCCCTGTGGCTTCCATGTTTCCTATCCTTCCTATCCTTCCTCTCGTGTCCATCATCGTCTCTGTCCCTGTCCTTTCTTCGGCTGGAGCTGCTACTCTCCTTCCGCCTTCGTTCGTCGTCGTCCTCCTCCACCTCGACCGATCTCCTCGCTCGTTTTGACGGACGATCTCGATCTTTTTGGGACGGCTGCTGAGGTGGTCGGAGAGATTCGAGATCTGGGAAGCTGGAGAAAGAAGGAGGAGGAGGAGCGCTCATAAAGGCGTCTGTGCTGGTCGTTGAAGGTCAAAACTCGAAAGAAGGGAGGGAGAAGGAAGTTGACCTCGAACAGCATCTTGCCCTCCTTCTCCTTCCCCTTCTCTCCTCTTCTCTTCGCCATGACCTCGGAACTCACTCCTGAATACCTCGCCAGTCTCTTTGGAATCGTCTCACTGGATGGAGGTCTCTCATGGTCCTTGGATCCTGACTCCGAACTTCAGATTGATCTTCTCGATCAACTCGTGAGCTCCCCGACCCCAACTCTTTCCCTCTGTCTCCCTGCCAACTCACGACAGCGTCTCGATTACTTCCAGAGAGACGCACTACAGGAAGTGGATATCAACAAGAAACGGATCTTCACGGTTTGCATCTACTTCCTCAGAGAAGCCGTTCGAGCTCCTGACAGACCTCCCGTCCGCTGGCTCAAAACAGCTCTCCTTCGCCGCTCGAGCGCTACCGGCCTTCTTCGACCTCTATAGCTCCTTCGACCTCTTCGCCAAAGATGGATCAATTCTATCGTGGTGGGCCGCCTTATTGATCTCAACTCCCATCGCGGGGAGATTCATCAGAGAGCAGCCGGAGAAGGCTCGAGCGCTGTGGTCTCTCGTCGTAGATCAACTCTCCTGTCTTCCTTTCGAAACCCTTGCGGTTCGTAGTCATGCTGCTTCTCTTAGAACCTAGTCTGACGCCCTCTCTTCCTTCTGCTCGTTATTCAGCTCGCCTCAAACAAGCACCGCCGACTTCTTCCCCTGCTTCCTGAGCTTCTGCGCTCCCTCTCTGGACGAATCTGCTTGGACCTCTCCCAATCGAACGATACACCTACCTTCCCTCCTGTTGCCTCGTCGACCTCGGCTCGAATCCAGGCTCGACTCGGTTTCCTACACGCGCTCTTGTCCTCAGGCCGGGTGGACGACTGGGGCGAGACCTTCCTTGACGACCTTCGATGGTTGACGCGTTTCGTAGAGAGCGGGAAGGGAGGAGGTTACTCGGTGGGTCCTAGATCGGAATTTTTAAAGGCTCACAGCTGGGCTTGGTGGTGCTGCGAGCTCTATCAAGCTCACGAGGTGTCGGATCGTTATGGAGAGGGGAAAGAGCTGTTGGCTTGCGGACGAGTAAGTCTGGCTATCCCTTCTCGTTATCTTCTTCTCGGCATCTAGACGTGTTTCGGTATTAAACCTGCTTCGACTTTCGGCTCCCAGTGTATGGCAGTTCGATATTGCTCGAGAGGTACATGCTATTTCAGCCCTTGTGCCTTCTCCTCGACGCGACTCAGCCTGATCCTTCCTCTTTTCTTCCTCTTCTCTCTCAGAGCATCAACGAGCCGATTGGAAACGACACAAAATTCAGTGCTTCCCACGATGCTGGTAGTCGCCATCTGAATCGGTACGTTCGTTCCCTTCTTCCCGTGCCCGACCGTTCGACGAGACGCGACTTGCTGACTCCTTTGATCGCTCCCCTCTTCAGATCACTGGTACTCTTCACTCAGCTCCTACGTGCTCGACCAGTCAGTCAAACAATCCCCATCCCTCTTCCCGATCAACTCTGCTGACCTCACCTTTCTTCTCGTTCCGCCTTCAGCCCTCGAACGCACCTCTACCTCCTACCCACCTTCGTCCCTGGCCTACCCATCAGCCCTTACGTACTCAACGAACGTCGGTGAGTAATATCCGTCATTCTTGTTGCGGTAAACCGAAGAGAAAGGCTGAACTGTCTCGATTTCTTCTTTTTCCTCGTCCAGTCTTTTTGACCCACCCGCCCTCGAGTCGTGCCCGCCGGGCAGCCCATGCTTTCTCCATTTTCTCGATCAAACGAGAAAAACCGCTTTTTCAGATACGGTTTGAAGCATGGTCATTGAAAGGCTTCGTCCTCTTCGATCTCGCTCGCAGAAGAAACGGGAAACAAAAACGAAGTCGCGACGCGTCTGCTTTCCCCTCCTCCTCCCCTTATGCGCATGTCAGCTCGCCTGAGCCTGAAGGCCAAGTGTAACTCAATCTAAACTAATCGAGTCGCTGTGCCGACCTTCGATGTTCCTCTCTTCTTTCTTGCGTCGCCGTTTTCGTTCGTTTCCCCAGCCCATCTCGCTCAGTTGAACGTTAAGCTCACTACTCTCTCGACCGTCCAGTCTGACTACCTGGGGCTTCCTGTTAACGGACCCTACAAGCCTGACCACTACAGGTATTAAGCAGCTCTCTAGTAGACTAGCTAGCTTTCTATCTTTGCGGTTTCGTGTTTCTTCTCGTTTTGCATCCCCCTTTGCATAGGTTCTTCAACTGCACCTCCCACTCTCCCCCCCCATAAATTGCAACGTTTTCTCTCTCTCTACTCTTTTACGACTATAAAGACAACCCTCAACTGTTTCATCAATTTCTTTGGGTTCGGGGCTGGGAAAGAGCGACTACGTTCGATGAGACCCTCAGGGGAGGGTTTATCAGAGCTCGCTGATCAAGGGAGGGTACTGGGTAGAGCTCAAGCTGGGGAGAAAGATGGAAGAGGAGAGAGGGGTTGAGGTGAGGCGTTAGTTCGAGAGGAGGACGAGGACGACGCGTCGAGTCGACGATGGGTTCGGATGAGCTGAGGAGTCTTGCTGAGGGATGCTACTGGAGCTGAACTGGCTTCAGCGACTAGAAACAGAGTTGCCGTCGGTTGGAGCCGAGTTCTAATGAGAGGGGGAAGGAAGACAGAGAGGAAGTGGGAGGATTGACGCGTCGCAGAGGGAGTGGGGAGGGCGACCTCTGCGAATCGGTTCCAGCGTTGAAGCTTCGACGAAGGAATGATGCGCGAGAAAAGAATTATAGGAGTCTGATCCAATCAGAACGAGACCCTCAATCGCTTCCTTTTTGATGGCGAGGAGAAGTCGACGACGTCGAAGAGTTCGAGGATCGATAGAGGTGGATCATCCGTTGATGAGTATGAAAACCATAGCTCGAGCTGTCTTAGGCGGGAAAAGGATTTTGAGAATTCCACTGCTGAGGGAACTTTCCCTCTCAGTGCTGGAGACGGAGATGAAGTGCGAGATTCAAGAAGCAGCGAGGGAACGAGCGATTCGAGGGGAGGTTTCGGGCAAAGTTCGAGAGTTACCTACAGACAAGCTGGGATGACGAACAAAGTATTGGATTGACTGAGGAGCAGCAGAGAAGTCTTTCGAGGCCTCGAGCGTCTTGGAGGGCGATGTCGTCGGACAGGAACAAAGACGAGAGGTCGAGAAAGGTGAGGCTGAATTGAGCTGCGACGGCGAGGGTAGAATCATCGCAAAAGGACCAGGCTTTTGAGAATCTTGTGGGGGAATCTAGGAACTCGAACGAAGTTCATCTTGGGTTTGAAGGGAGGACGGAGGCAGAATCGAGTTGGAGGTCAACTACCGAGCTCAACTTCCTCCTCCTCCTTCGATCCCTCCCTCTTGACTCAAACCGCCACCCCAAAAAGTCGAAGATCTTCCCCGAGCCGCCTCTACATACCCTTCACCCCTCCTATACCCCTGCTCTTCGTCTATACCTCTCACTCTAACCAGCTCGACTTACATAGCTCTTCTTCTCCGCACGAGCTCAACCCCTTTGTTCTTTCGTCCTTCCACGTCGACTCGTTCGACCCTTTCTCCTCCTACCTCAGCCTCGCCTCAACGTCACGACAATGTCGAAATCCACTCCATCGAAACCCACCTCGAATCAACTGGAAAAGGCCTCCTGGAACATCCCAAACGTTCCTTCACCTCCCTTCATCTCTTCCCACCCTCCGCTTTCAACCTCTCCCACAGCCAACCCTCCCGTCTACTACCCTCGATTCTCTCCCATCCACACCTACAACCTTTACAACAAGATTCCCGACGAGCTCGTTGATATCCTCCATCGACTTGGTCAGAAGAAGCAGACGGACGCTCAACGAGGATGGGCTCTCTCGGACCTCCAGAAGCGACTCGAAGCCGTCTCGGTTTTGAGGTCGTGGGGTCGCAAGGCAGACGAAGGGATGGCTCCGACTATGGAGAGGCCAGTTGAGGAGGCCACGGCTGAGACACTGAGGGGAACGGGTCTGGAATCGGAGGATCAGGTCGCTTCGACGGGAGGAGGACGAGCTCAGGACGACGCGTTCGAGGACGACAGCTGGGTCGACCGTATCGGTCCTCTTTGGGTATGCACGAACCTCTTCATATCACTATATAATCTTTAGCTCTCCCTCTTCCTCTCAGCACTGATGCCCGCTTCTTCTTCCTTCGCAGCTTCACCATCTTCCTTCCCTCCTTCTCGCTCCCACCCTCACGTCGCAAACCCTCTCAGTCCACTCCCTCCTCCTCAAACACCATCCCAACTTCGTCTCCGAGTCACTTCATCTCCTCGAAACACCCTTCGCAAGACGTCGCAACGCCGCAGGATCCATCTTCGTCGCCCTAGCCGTCGCCGAGTTCACCAATCCCTCTTCCGGCTACTCCATCACCTCGCTTCGCAACGTCGACCTCGAATACGTCCTTACCTACCTCCTGTGGTCGCTATTCACTCCTGTGAAACTGTGGGAGAGCGTTGACGAGTCGGAAGGACATCTGGAGAGAGCTGCCGCGAGGAAGAGCAGGAAGGGGGAGCAACTTGACGAGGCGGTGGAAGGTGATGAACTCGGGAAGAAGAAGAGGAAGTTGAGAGAACATGAAGCTGAGAAGGCTGAGGAGGAAGACAGGGTGATCGAGGAGAGGATTAGAGGTGGAGCGATGATCACGGTGCGGAAGTTGATGAGAGGTCAGTCGCATCCTCTGATTCCCCTTCTTTCTCGTCCGAGGGATGCAGACTTTCCTCTTTCTTCATATCTCAAGCTGACCGCTTCCCCGTTCTCTACCGCTCGTATGCTATCATTCAGAACCCCCGAACGCCGACGCCTCTGACCTCCTTCAACGGCTACTTTCCGACCGTCGTTTCTGGTCGTGCCTCTCCCCGATCTGGGTATCTGGACAGAAAGACGAGCCGTTGGGATTGGGTCGACCCAGTGTTAGGATTGCTGGCTGGGAGGTTCTCAAGGAGGCTGTCTCTCATCGACCTGGTCAGTTCTCTACAGAACGCGTTCCCTCGTTTTGACGCCTCGAACTGACTTCCCCGTCGTTTCCTCTGGGGTTTCTAGATCTCATCGAAGTGAATCTAAAGCTCGTAGCCTCACATGTGTTAATATATTGCTGGATCGAGACGGGCGAAGAAGTAGTCGGAATCATGTGGGAGGCTTTGAGCTTCTTCTTGAAGCGTGAGTCGCGTCTCCTTCGCCGGTTCGAAACCTCGATGCTGATACCCAAAATCATTCCACTTCCTCCTTATGCTACTCCAGAGCTCCCCGAAAGCTGGCTTCTCGCTCCATGGACCGTCTCGTACAGCGATAGGCGGCCCAACGAATTCAATCCCTGGAACGTCGAACCGTCCGACGACGACAACAATCGCTTCCCTTCCACCCCCAAAGCCTTCGAAGGTTTCCTCTCGTATCTCCAGACTGGATGTCAAGGAGTCCCGCTTGCTGGATACCCGTTCGTCGTCGATGTGGTCGACAGCCTCCCTCCTCAGGTTTGTTCTTGATTCGTCGCTCCTTCTCGCCCTTTTTGTTCTTCTGGGCTGACTTCTGTCCCCCTTCGACGTTTTTCTTTTCGATTCAGATACTCCCTCTCACTACTCCCTCCCTCCAAACCCTCTTCGACGCTCTCTGGACTGCTCACGCATCGCTCCCGCTCTCCGCCAGAAACGCCCTGCTCGTCGCTATTCAAGCCTGCAACACCCTCCTCTTCGAGAAACGAATGGAAGGAGGAGGATACCAGTACCCAGACGCTCGACAGTTTGCTGCTGAACAGTTTGATCGGATCCAACGAGAAGCTGGTCAGGAGTTCAAGTCAGGAGGAGCTGGATTGATCGGTGACCAGCTGGGCGGGATGAACGGGGAGGAGGACGACATCTACGAGTACAGCGAGGAGGAATACGGATATGACGACGAGGAAGAGGATGAAGACGAAGAGGGAGAAGATGGGGGAGAGCTTGGGGAGGTCGAGGGTGATCGGTTTAGTGAAGGGTCGGGAGTCGAAGAGCGGGAAGAGAGTTGGGAGGGAGAGGAGAGATGGGTTGTTCGAGGGGAGGATCTGGAGACTGAGGTCGCTGTAGATTGTGAGTCCTTGCTCAACATACTTTCGAGCTCGTCTGAGCTTTAGCTAATTCTCTTTTCCTCGTTCGTCCTCCCAGCTCGACCGACTCTCAAGGCTCTTCGCGTCACGTCCAACTGTTCCCTCGCCTCCCTTCCCTTCCTCGTCGACGTCATGACTTCCCACCCCACCCTTAGACTCCTCGACTTATCCCACCTCACCACCTCATCCTCCGAATCCGTCGTACCCCTTCTCGAACACTTTGTTCGCCAATCCTCCGCATCTCCCGTCCGACACCTCTCCTTCAACAACTCGTGTCTCTTCCACAACCCAACCTCCTCCTCCATCTCCCTCCTTGAAAGCTCCCTCGTCAACCTCCTCTCCCTCAACCGTACTGGCCTCGAATACCTTGATCTTCGTGGAACCTCAACCTTCACCGTCGAAGAAACCCTGGAGGATCTCGTCGAAGTCGTCGAGGATTCGAATCGGACAGTCCAGATGATCTGGTTCGACCCTCGTCCAAGATGGAGAAACACGAGCTTCGACTACCTCAGGGATCGTCTCAACGACTCTCTCGAGAAGAACCGAGCTCGAAGGAAGCTCGCTCACTCGTCGGCTCTCGGTCTACTCCCGTCTTTTCGAGCGATGCTTCATTCCTCGGACGCGTACGGGACGGGAGGAGGAGGAAGAGGAGGACTGCAGAAACTTCCCTTGGAGCTGGTTCGGGAGATCCTCACCTACTCGAGAGCTTCAGGGCTGAGCAGGAGGCAGGTTGGAAGGGTCATGGACTGGGCTGGGTCGAGGGAGACGTTGAGCGGACGATGGGGAGAGGGAGAAGGAGCGAGAGGGTTCTTGAACGAGGTGGATTGCTGGAGGTTTGAGGAGGACGTTTAGTTACGATGTAGTAGCAGCGTATCCTTCGAACGATCCATGGGCGTTTCTCGGGAAGCGAAGCGGCGTCAACGTGTCTTTAGAATCGCTCGGTTCGAAATCTCGACGACGCGTTCAGCCTCCCGGTCCCTCTCTTGCTTCCTCCCGGCCTTCGATCGAGCTCAACTACACCCAGCGAAAGCGATCATGTACATCTCCTGCTTAAGCGAACCCAACTCCAGCAACATCCTTCATCAATCCTCCTCAGTTCGTCCGAACCCATCCTCTCGACGCGTTCTCTTTGTCCTCGTCCTCGTCCTTCTCCCGACTCAACGCCTCACCTCAACCCCTCTCTCCTCTTCCATCTTTCTCCCTAGCTTGAGCTCTACCCAGTACCCTCCCTTGATCAGCGAGCTCTGATAAACCCTCCCCTGAGGGTCTCATCGAACGTAGTCGCTCTTTCCCAGCCCGGAACCCAAAGGAATTGATGAAACAGTTGAGGGTTGTCTTTATAGTCGTAAAAAGGAGAGAGAGAGAAAACGTTGCAATTTATGGGGGGGGGAGAGTGGGAGGTGCAGTTGAAGAACCTATGCAAAGGGGGATGCAAAACGAGAAGAAACACGAAACCACAAAGATAGAAAGCTAGCTAGTCTACTAGAGAGCTGCTTAATACCTGTAGTGGTCAGGCTTGTAGGGTCCGTTAACAGGAAGCCCCAGGTAGTCAGACTGGACGGTCGAGAGAGTAGTGAGCTTGATGTTCAACTGAGCGAGATGGGCTGAGGAACGAAACGAAGACGAGAGAACGGAGGTCAGCACTTCGGGTTTCGAGGTCGAGAAACGGAAAGAAGGGTGTGAAAGACGAACCTCGAGCGACCTCCTCATCGAGAGTCTTGGGGAGCATGTGAACTCCGAGAGGGTACTTCTCATTCTCGGTCCAGAGGGCGATCTGGGCGAAGACCTGGTTGGCGAACGAGCAGGACATGACGAACGAGGGGTGTCCGGTTCCACATCCGAGGTTGACTGTGAAGGACGAAGGAGAGAAGAAAAGTCAGCGAAGATCTCGAAGGAAGGAAGGGGAGAGGAAGGAAACGAGACTCACCGAGTCGACCCTCAGCGAGGAGGATGATGTGTCGGCCGGAAGCCATGGTGTATCGATCAACCTGGGGCTTGATGTTGGAGTGTCCGGCGGCGTTGGCCTTGAGCCACGCGACGTCGATCTCGATATCGAAGTGACCGATGCTGGAGGAGGAGGAAGAGAACGAGAAGACGAAAGGTCAGCTTCGACGCGCTCGTTCTTCACCTCACCTCACCTCTTCTCGACCTTCCTCCCTCCACTTCCACCCTCCTCGAACGAAAGAGAAGAAGCTGAACTCACTTGGAAACAATAGCATCCTCAGGCATGACCAAGAAGTGCTCTCCTCGAATGATGTCTCGGTTTCCGGTGGTGGTAACGAAGATGTTGGACTTGGGGGCAGCCTCCTCCATGGTAACGACCTCGTAACCAGCCATGGCGGCCTGGAGAGCGTTGATGGGGTCGATCTCGGTAACGAGAACTCGGCATCCGTAGGACTTGAGGGACTCAGCGCATCCCTTTCCGACGTCTCCGAAACCAGCGACGACGGCGACCTTTCCGGCGAGCATGACATCGGTGGCTCGCTTGATACCATCGACGAGGGACTCTCGGCATCCGTACTGTAGAGAGAGGAGGAAGAGGAAGATGTTAGGAAAGGAAGGAGAGAAGGAAGGAGGGAGGGAGAAAGAAGGGGACGAACGTAGTTGTCGAACTTGGACTTGGTGACGGAGTCGTTGACGTTGATCGCAGGGATCTTCAACTTGCCGTCTCGGAAGGCCTTGTAGAGGATGTGGACACCGGTGGTGGTCTCCTCCGAGACTCCCTTGATGTCCTGTTAACGAAGGAAAAAGAAACGCGTCAGCAAACCGATCTTTCGATGACTGAAGAGAAGGAAAAGTGGACGAACAGCGAGGTACTGGGGGAACCTCTCGTGAACCATGGTGGTAAGATCTCCTCCGTCGTCGAGGATCATGTTGAGGGGCTTGCCTGAAGAGATCAAGCAGAAAGTCAGCAACGGACCGAGGGCTGAACGGAAGTCGAGAGGAGATCGAGAACGAACCGTCGGGGAAGGCAGCAAGGGTCTGCTCGATACACCAGTCGAACTCCTCGTCGGTCTCTCCCTTCCAGGCGAAGACGGGGACTCCGGTAGCGGCGATGGCAGCGGCGGCGTGGTCCTAAAGGAAAGAAAGGAATCGGAGATGAGCGATTGAAACGAGCTCGACGAAGAGGTCTAGAAAGCTCACCTGGGTGGAGAAGATGTTGCAAGAAGACCAGGTAACCTCAGCTCCGATAGCGGTGAGGGTCTCGATGAGGACGGCGCTGAAGAAAAGGAAAGGGAGAACGACAGGGAAGGTGAGTCTCGATTTGTTGAACGAGATTCAACGCGCGAGGGCTGAACGTCGAGAGAAGACTCACGTCTGGATGGTCATGTGAAGGCATCCGGCGATTCGAGCTCCAGCGAGGGGCTTGGAAGCTCCGAACTTGATGAGAAACGAAGAAGAAAAGAGGACAAGGTTAGGACTAAAAGATGGAAGGAAGGGGACTGCGTGCGAGAACGTGGGACGAGAAAAAGTCGAGAGGTGGGTTGTGGGAGGAGGGAAGAGATGGCGTACCTTCTCTCGGATGTACATGAGTCCGGGCATCTCTCGCTAGATGGGAGGAAGGAGAACGAAAGTGAACAGTCAGTTCAGGTGTTCGAGTGACAAGAAGAAGGAGAGGGAAGGAGGGAGAGCTGAACGAGCTGCCAGCAACGAGGACCGTTCTGAACAGTCGAGCTTCCCTCCCTCCTTCGCATCTCCTTGCCCTCAACTTCAGAGAGCTGCGAGAGGAAGAGACTAACCTCAGCGAGCTCGATCTCCTTTCCTACAAGATCGAATGAAAAAAAGAAAGCAAAGTCAGCTCGTGCGTGGAAGAGAAAACAAAGGAGGGAGGTGGGCTGAAAGAGGAAGGAAGGAGGATGGAAAGTCGACTCACGTCCGAAAGAAGCGAGGGAAACGTCGGCGACCTTGTAAACCATAGTGAAAGAAGGAGGGTAGAACTAATAGAGTGAAAGAAAAAAGAAGGGAGAGGAGGGAGTCAGTCTACAGAGCTCTTTTGAAAGGACGAAGGTCGATCTCGATGGAACGTGTTCTCTTCCGTCCTCGATGCTCTGAGAGCGAGATTCTTTTGACGGAGATCTCCCTCGAAGATCGATCCAGCGAGAGGAGGCGAAGGGGAGTGTATAGGAGCTTGAACTCACAAAGGGAGGAGGGGAGGGGGGAGATGTGGGTAGAGGGAAAGAAGGAGAGCCAACGAAATCTGTCTTCAAAAAGAGGTCTGTTTCAAACCCCTCTCCCTCGCCTGAACCTCCCTGGCTCTGGCTCTCCTTCTCCTTCTCCTCCACCCTCCATCCTCCCTCCTTCTTCTTCTTTCTATCAAAATGGCCGGAGCTCACGCCGCACCTTAGTACGTATAGATAAACTCTCATCGTCGTAATCGTCCGAGTCTGTTGAGCTTTGAGAGATTGACGAGATCCTCTTCCTTCCCCTCCTCCTCCCCTTCCTCGACCTCTACTCCTCCTTCTTCGGCCGCATCCTCCGCTTCGAACTTGCTTCACCATCACTCATTATCTCGCTCTACAGCCTCATCTTCGGAAAGCTCGTCAAGCCCGTACGTTTCGCTCTCTTTCTGTGCTCCTCATCTCCCTCCTCCTCGTCGGTCCGAATCCATCCAAGCTCACCCTCTTCCTCCCCTTCCTTGTCGTTCTTCCTTCAACAGGAATACATGTACGCATACATTCACACCTCCCCCTGCTCCCATGACCTCACCACCTATTCACCTTGATCGCCAACGAAGGAGCAAACTCCGAGCTCGCAAAGGAAAGACTCGTCGCTGACGTCTACCCCTTCTCTCGCTCTATCGCTTCCCTTCTTACCTCTCTCAGCTGCCTCGGAGTTTACGCCGGATACTTCGCTGCGTGAGTCTAAACTTCTTGCTTCTTTTTCGGTTTCAGGGGGAGCAAGCCAGTGGGCCTTCGTCCGTCCGATTCGAGCTCGACGTCCTCCCTTCCCTTCCCTTCCCCTCCTTCCCTTTCTCCCTTCGATCCTCCATCGCAACACGAATGCACTCGCTTCCTCGGCTCTCAACCTCCGTCTCGCGACCTCACCAGAGCACCAACCGCACCCCTATGTCTCTCCGCAACGAGAACTCTGCCCATATTCACAAGAAACGAGATCCTCCGAAACCCAACCAAACCCGAACGAATCGCTGAACCTCTCTTCTCTCCTTCCCTCTCTTCGTTCGAACGCATGCAGCTACAAGGCCTACCAGTACTCCAAGCCCCCAGTGATCGAGACTCCCAACGACCCTATCAAGAACATCGCGGCTTCTCTGTGCGTCTTGTCGTCTTTCCCTTCGCTCCTTCGGGTTCGTCCTTTGCTCAGCTGACTCTCACTCGCCTCTTCTCTTCTTTTCTGTTCTGTTTTGCTTTGGTTGGGATTAATCAGCGAGGAGGAGAACTTGTTCGTATCCCATTTACCTACCCACCTTCTCCTTATACGAACGAACGAAACGAAAGAGCTCAAGCTGACCTCCTCCTCCTTCCCCTCTCCCTCTCTCGTTTCGCTTCGCATTCGGTGAAAACAGCATCCGGGAGTTCATGAAGGAGCTCGAGACCGCCAAGTAAATGCTGGTGGTTGAGTTTCGTTCGCGTTGGGATTTCTTTGCAGTCGGTTGTAGATTCAGAGGAGACAGAGAGGGGAGGGCCGAGGGAGGAGAATGAATGGATTCGGACTTTTGATCGCGAGAGAGCGAGGAGGGGAAAGCTTGGATGGTTCAAGAGGCTGGTGAAAAGAACGTTGATCTGGTAGAGATGCGGTGTAGAGCTTTGACGAGCAACAGAAAGGGAAAGAGACGAGAAGGAGAGGGCTCAAGGAGTCGAGCGTCGAGGCCTCGTCGTTTCCCTGCCCTCTATATGCACCAAAAAAACGCGAACGCATTTCTCAGGATACCAACTCCTCGAGTCTGTCCATCTCAACTTAAAACAACGCAAAAACGTTGCCAACTTTCCCCTTAGCAACCAACGCGTCTCGCGTTCCCTCCCTCTCGACGTTCGAATCTCCTTCAACGTTCAACCTCATTTACCCTCTCCTTCCTCCCTTCCCTTCCCTCCCCTTCTCCTTCTCCCTCCCTTCTCCCATCCACTCACCTCTCTGCTTTCGATCGACCGTCTGATTCACCATGTAAGTCTATGAACAGAATGAAGGAGAAAAGGAGAAGCAAGGAAGGAGAGAACTGACCTTCGCTTCGTTCTTGTTCTCCCCTTCTCCTTCGTTCCCTCCTTGCACCTCGTCCTCACCCTCCTCCCTCGCCTCGTCGCTCGTTCCCTTCGCCGCTCATCCACTTGAAATACGCTCAACCCTCGCCTCTCCTTCGTTCGATATCGCTCTCCAATTCCGATCATTCTTCGTTCGTTCGCCTCAGGTCCGGCTTCGACGCAAACCGAGTCTTCTCCGTCTCTGTCCTCCCTCATCAAGGTCCAGGAGACGCCCCAGCAGCTATCGAGAGATCCCTCTACGATTTCATTCAAGGATTCAGGATTGGAGGAGGGTTCAGATATAGGTGAGTGCGCTTCCAGAAGAGAAGGGGAGGGAGGAGGGAGGGAGCGCGACGTTCTCCTTCCTTTCGAACCCTTCGAACTCGTTCAGATCCAGATTCTTACTCTGTTTGGTTGGGTACCGGTACGTAGGGACCGCCTGAGATCGAGTCTACTAGCTCGCCAGCACGTGGTGGAGGTGGATCTGAGGGATCTCGTCGTGTACAACGAGGAACTCGCTCAGCTCGTGCAGGAGAAACCAGGGGAGATGCTGCCTCTTGTGAGTCTCGTTCCATTTTGAAAACACTCCTTTCGGTCGAAAGAGGTGTTTCCTTAATAGGAGAAGGGTTCTGGCCGCCTTCATTTTGACGTGTCGAAGAAACGACGTCGAACGAGCGAGCGAACGAAGGGAGAGCTGACCTCCCCTTCCCTTCCTCCCTCCTTTGTTCAGCTCGAATCCGCCCTTCTTCGTTCAGCTCGTCAGATCCTTCACCCTCTCTCAGGTCCAGGAATCGATGGAGCTCCTTCCGTGGCGGAGAGGGAGATCCCGGATATCCAGGCGGTCTTGAGGAGTGGGATGAACATGATTCAGTTCAGGGATTTGACGGTGAGTTCTGTCGAGCTTCTCTTCTCCTTCCTTCCTTCGCGTCGTTCCCTCGACCTTTGAAGGTCCGAAACGAAGCTGATCTTCGTGGAATTGGTTTTGATGATTTGATGTGCTGCAGGCCAACACTCTCACCCACCTCGTTCGACTGCCCGGAATCGTCATCTCCGCTTCGACCTTGTCCTCGAGAGCGACGTCGCTGCATCTTCAGTGCAAGAGCTGCAGGAGTACAAAGATCCTGCCTGTTCCTGGAGGAATGGGAGATGGAGGAGGGAGCAGTCTGCCTAGGAGGTGTGAAGCGTGAGTTTCAACCGCTCGTCTTTCCCGAAACGCTCGTGAAGGGAAGGGAAGGAAGGGAGGGAAGGAGACGAGACGCGAGCTGACCTTTCCTCCCCGTCCCTCCCCACCCTTGACGACTTCGACCGATGCAGTGAAGCCCTCCCTGGAACAACGAAGGACTGTCCTATGGATCCTTACACCATCATGCACGATCGATCGAGATTCGTGGATCAGCAGAGCATCAAGCTGCAGGAAGCGCCAGACGTCGTTCCTGTCGGAGAACTCCCGAGGCATATGCAGTTGAGCGCTGAGAGGTAAGTTTCACTCAATCCCACACTCCCTTCTTCGTCTTCTTCGAGAAACGGAAGAGCTGATCGGGTTTCTCTTCGTTCGCGTCGTCTCGTCTTCGTTTTCCTTCGTTCTAGGTACCTGACAGGAAAGGTCGTCCCTGGATCGAGAGTCATCGTGACGGGAATCTACTCGACGTACCAGTCGAAGAAGGCTGTGAGTAACTCATCCCTTCCTCCGTCTTCAGCCCTAACGCGTCTCTCTTCCCTCGAACTGACCCTCCCTCCTCCTCTCCCCTCCTTCTCTTTCGCAGCGAGGATCCGCCTCAGCTCCCGCTCTCCGAACCCCTTACCTTCGAGTCCTCGGTCTCGAACTCGACACTTCTCTCGCTACGTCGCCTGGATCTCGTGGGTTCACCGCCGAAGAGGAGGAGGAGTTTGGAGAGATCAGTCGGAGCGAAGGCTTGTACGAGAGGTTCTGTAGGAGTGTGGCGCCGAGTATTTTCGGGAACTTGGGTGAGTAGCTTCGTTTCCTATTATTCTTCGAGCCTATCGGTGAGAGGATTGTTGTGGGAGCAGAGGGAAGATCGAGCTCAAATCCGAACCTGACGCGTTCTCCTCCTTCCTCCTTGCCTCGATCTCTCAGACATCAAGAAGGCCATCGCCTGCCTGCTGTTCGGAGGAAGCAAGAAGATTCTTCCCGATGGAATGAGGCTTCGAGGAGACATCAACGTTCTGCTGCTCGGAGATCCCGGAACGGCCAAGTCGCAGTTGCTCAAGTTCGTCGAGAAGGTACGTCCTCGTCGCGTCTCTTCTCTCATTCGACTCCGACACCAAAGCTGACCTTCGTGCGATGTCTTGGCTTTGTTCAGGTCGCTCCCATCTCGGTCTACACCTCCGGAAAGGGATCCAGTGCAGCTGGTCTGACGGCTTCGGTCCAGAGGGATCCTCAGACTGTTCGTTCTTTTTCATCTCTCTTTCCTCTTCCTTCTTCCTTTCTCACTCATATTCATCTTTCCCTCCTACAGCGAGAGTTCTTCCTCGAAGGAGGAGCCATGGTCCTCGCCGACGGAGGAGTCGTTTGCATCGACGAGTTCGACAAGATGAGGGACGAGGATCGAGTCGCCATCCACGAGGCCATGGAACAGCAGACCATCTCGATCGCTAAGGCTGGAATCACCACCATCTTGAACTCGAGGACGAGTGTGCTGGCGGCGGCGAACCCTGTGTTTGGACGATATGACGACATGAAGAGTCCTGGAGAGGTGAGTTTTCAAAGAGGAGTTCGAGGGAAGGAGGGGAGAGAAAGGGAGATGCTGACGAAATTTTGGTTTTCGGCCTGCGGTTGCCCAGAACATCGATTTCCAAACGACGATTCTTTCTCGATTCGATATGATCTTCATCGTCAAGGACGAGCACAACGAGCTTCGAGATCGAGTGAGTCTTCGCTTCCTCCCTTTCTTCCCGCTTCGAGGTTCTGACGCGTCTTCCTCTCTTTCGTCCTTCGCTTCTGCTACCAGACCATCGCCAAGCACGTCATGAACATCCACATGAACAAGCCTACGGGACAGGAAACCATCGGAGAGATCGACATCGACAAGATGAAGCGTTACATCGCCTACGTTAAGACGTGAGTCGACCTCTGCTCCTCTCCTTTCGTCTTCGTCGAAAGCTCGACTGACCGTTACTTCGATCTGGGTTTCGTGCAGCAAATGTGCTCCTCGCCTGTCAGCGGAGGCTTCCGAGATCCTCAGTAGTCACTTCGTTGCGCTGAGGAAGCAGGTTCAGCAGGTGGAGAGGGACAACGACGAGAGAAGTTCGATTCCGATCACCGTTCGGTTCGTGCCTCCATCTGCCTCTTCTTCTTCCGG
Source organism: Mrakia frigida (assembly GCF_051309035.1). Lineage (NCBI taxonomy): Eukaryota > Fungi > Basidiomycota > Tremellomycetes > Cystofilobasidiales > Mrakiaceae > Mrakia > Mrakia frigida. The sequence goes on along the minus strand of NW_027481246.1, from coordinate 226,109 downwards.
TAGCTCGAACGAACACCCAGCTAACCTTCCTTTCTCCTCCTTCCTCTCGCTTCATCTCACAGTCAACTCGAGGCCATCATCCGAATCTCGGAATCCCTCGCCAAAATGACCCTCACCCCTTCCGTCCTCCCTCACCACGTCACCGAAGCCATCCGACTCTTCAAGTTTTCCACCATGGACGCCGTTCAAGCTGGTTCTGCTTCCGGTCTCACGAGGGGAGAGCTGAACGACGAGGTGGAGAAGATCGAGAGGGAGGTGAGGAGGAGGTTGCCGATCGGGTGGAGCACGAGTTATCAGTCCCTCGTGAGGGAGTTTGTGACCCAGCAGGGGTTCTCGGCTCATGCGTTGGAGAGGACGCTGTTCGTGATGGAGAAGAGGGAGATTATCAGGTTTTCGGGACAGGTGAGTTTGAGGAAGAGAAGAAGAGAGGAGAGAGGGAACGAGAAACTGACGCGCCTTTCCCTTTTCGATTTGGTCTTGCGTTCGAACAGAAAAAAGTCATTCATCGGGTTGGTGTCTAGGCTGCTTCTCCGTTTCACTCTATCTCGACGTCTCCTTTGCTTTCAGTCTATCTCTTGTCGTACTCTCTCGTCTTTCGTCTCTTTGGGTTTCGCGTCGCTTTCTTCCTCTCTCTCGTTTGCTCTTCTATCTCGTACTTGCTCCTTACTTGCCAACTGGAATACCTACTTCTTTACCACGTTTTTCATATTGCTCCTCGTTGTCGATCTATGCCAGTCCTACGAAAAACGACGTTGACGGCAAGCTCAGCTCGAGGCTCTTGTCGAGTCTTCGAGAGTCAGTTCCGAAATCGCCTTCGAACAAATCATCAGCATTATGTTATTTTACGATATTGAAAGAGTGTCCATTTCAGCTACCAGTGCCCACCTCGACCGTTCATCCCTCCTCCTCTTCCTCTTCCTCTTCCTCGGCCTCCTCCAAACACCCGAGGATCCTGAGCGGCGTTGTAGAAGTGATTCCCATTACTGCATGAAGTTCCAAGCGAAATCAAGAGAAAGAAAAGAAGCGATCAGCCGAGTTCGAAGCCGAACGAGGGAGCGAGAACGAAACGAAGGGAGGCGACGAACCTGCCCGACGCGTGAGGAGAGGGAGCTTGATAGCCTTCTCGACCGTTCGAGTCGTAGGATCGATGATGGGAGTAAGCGTAGGTGTGACTCGAAGGATCTGCGACACCTGCTCCCGGGAAGTGGGAGTGATTCGTGGCGCCGAAGGTGGGAGCTGGCTGAGGCACGGGTTGGTTTGGGCTGTAAAAAAAGGCATCGTTCGTTCGTCAGCCAAACAAAGGAGAGAGGCGAAGCAGAAATTTGGGCGTACATTAGTCTTTGGGCGAGCGAGAGTCTGAAGGGAGGGAGTAGAGTCAGTCAGGAGGTCCCGAGGCGAGGAATGAGAGGGAGAGAAGAACTGACAGCGTCGTTGGATCAGCTTGTTTTAGTTGAGCCTCGAAAGCAGCCATCAAATCCGCTGAAAGCGAGGCCTGCGTCTGGGGCAAAGGAGCTCGGACGGATGGCGGTCCAAATCCAAGAGATCTCGAGGACGAAGCGAACGACGACGCGTGAGGTTGCTGAGGGTGATCCGAGCTCGACCCGCCGTTGCTGAAAGCTGTGAGAGCACGAGGCATCGTCGCAGGTTGGTGGTAGCTATACTGAGCGGTTTGAGCGGTTGAGGCATGTGCTGAAGAGGAGTGGGCGAGGTTTCGAGGCTGAGAGGGAGGGAGTCGAGGCTGAGGAGGAGCAAGGGGAGGAGGTCCCGTTTCAGAACGAGGGATGACCTCAAGGCGCTGTCCTCTAAAAACCGAATCTGAAAACAAGGTTGCAGCAGTCAGCACGGTCAAATGAGACGTGAAGAGAGACGGACTAGCTCACGATCCAAGGCCGTCCAAGCTTCCTCCGCGTTGCGAGCGTGCTCGAAGTCAACGAAGGCTATTCCTTTATGCAGCGAGATCCTAGAAATGAGAATAGTGGTAGGAGGATCTATCAGCTTGGGACGGGCAAGGAAGAGACGCAGAAAAGGAGAAACACACCACTCGAGAGGACCGAAGCGTTCAAAAAGACCGTGAAGCTCTCCCTTGGTGGCAGCCAAGTCGAAATCCTAGGACGGGAGTCGAACGTTCAAATCAGCCTAGTGCTCGGATAGATCAAAAAGATCTAAAGGAAGCGTAGAGCGTCCTGACAGATTGGAGATTAAGACGCACCTTGACCTTGACCTTCAGCTTTCGAGGAAACTCGCCTTTCGTCTCTAAAGAGTTGAGGCTGGCGTCACCTATATCTAAAGGAACGGGCCCCATCCTGCAAGAACGAAAGAGACGCAGAAATTCGATCAGTCTTGCGACCCGCAAAGAGTCAAGGGCAAGACGACGGGAACGAACCTCGAGAGAAGAGAGCCAGGAAGAACTCTCGACGGGACCTCCGGCATCGGTTTCGGTCTAAGAAGTCAAGAAGATATGTTTTCAGCATTCAATCGCGTCGAAAGGCGACAAAAACGGTGCTCACTGTTGATCGGACGACGCGTTCCTCCTCGGTGGCTGCTGAGCCTCCTCCAGCTTTCGATGGTGAGGGACTGGCACAGAATATGAGCTCATCCTCCGGATTTGCTCGTGTTGTTGCTGATCCTCCTCCTCGGTGGACGAATCTCGTCGCCTTAGAAGTCAAACGGAGAGGAGAAGAGAATCGCGATTGATCAGTTTTTGCAAGACCTCGCTTTCTTTCTACTTCACCCCCATAATCACCGAGAACTCACCTCCTCTTCTTCTTCTTCTTGGATTCACTCTGAGAGACATCCTCCTTCTTCCTCTTGACGGACTCAACCTCCTCGTCGGTATCGTCGAGATCGATGACTTTCTTGACCGAGGACGCGACGGCTTTCGGCGTCGGGCACAGTTGGGTGATCATCCTCGTGAACTTGTCGTAGACTGCGTCCATAGTTCGACCAGGGAAAGCATTCAGGAGGTACTGTGAAGAAGAGATGCAGAGAAACTGAGGGATCAAAGACGCGTTCGACCGCACCCTCAACAGCGCTGAAAGGAAAGGAACAACGGACAGAGAAGAGTAGCAGTAGAGACTAACCTTATCAACGAACTGCCTCTTCGAAGCCTCTCGATCCTTGGCGACGAATCTCTCAGCCCATCTGGAGATCTTAGTGGTGTCGGCGTCAGACCAGCGCTTCCCAGAACTGGATGAACATCGAGAGGAAGAGATGAGCTCCCACAATCTACTGGATCCTTGATCCTCTCGCGAAGAGAGAAAAAGCGGAAAAAAGGGATGAAGCCTATAACAACTAGTGCACTCACAAAGTCGACCTTGACTCGACCTTCCTCGTCTCCTTTCCCTTTCCCTTGAACACACCTCCCTTCGTCCCCCTCGCTCGATGATCCCTCCTCTTTTCCTCCCCGTCATCCTCCCCGTCACCATAGTCACTAGCAGACTCGTCCTCGGTTGTTTCGTCGTCGTCGTCGTCGTCGGATCGCCTCTTCCTCCCAGCCAATCGGTCAAGCGTCTTGTCGTCTCGAACGCCAGGATGGAGGAAGTCCCGTTTCGGAGGATCTTGACGGAGTCTGGGCGGCGAAGGATCCAGTGATACAGGAGGTACGTAGGTGGAGCTTCTGGATAGACTTCTGCGAAGGAGAGAGGTGAAGGAAGAGCGAGGAAGGGGTCAGTGGTGGGAAAGAACAGACGAGGGCGATGGAAGTCGAGAGAGACGCACCGATTCATCGGCGAACGAGACTGGGCTGGACGAGTCAGTTGCTTGAGTGGTTTGTAGTCGTCTGATTCTGATTCTGATTCTGGTAACCTGGAAGGCAGGAAAGAAGGAAGGAAAGAAGGAAGGAGGAGGGAAGGCGGAGAACAGGTCAGGAGAAGCTCACGGCTGAGGGAGGTCGAAGCTCAGGAGACGCAGAAGAAGGCAAGAAGGCCATCGAACTCACCTCATGTTTTCCGTGCTGTATCTCGACTGCTTAAAAATGTTAAAGTTGTATCTGAAGGAGCTGGGAAGGGGAGGAGAGAAGGTTGTGGTCGCGAGTAAGGAGTGAAACAGGTGGGAAGAGGGAGTGAAGGGAGGAGTTTCCCGAAGGCAAACGGGCTCGATGAACCGAGGACGAAAGCTGGACAGGAGCTGTTTCTCGACATGCCAAAGCAGCGACGCTGGGCACTCTATAAAACACTGCAGAGTCAGCTGGTTCGAGACTTAGAGGTGGGCTGATGAGAAGGCAAAAGCGTCGAGCGGTCAGGTCCAGTGTCAACTCGGCTCTTCATCGTTCCTTCCTCGCCCTGCTGTCCTCGCCTGCCCTAGTTTGGCTTTGAAGCAGAGATTCGGGAAATGGTCGAAGGTCCTGAGCTACGAGAGCGTTCTTCCAGAGAGCGAAAAGGGAGTGAAGTCGGACTGTTTGTGTCGAAGGAGACTTGGGTCGAGGATTCGAGCGAAAGTTGAGCTTCGTCTTTCCTTCCCTCCCTCCCTCCGACCGTCACCCGCTCGAATCCCATCAGCATGTCCTCCTCCTCTCTCCTCCCCATCGTCCTAGCATGCGACAACGTCCCTCCAATCTCAACCCTTCCCCTTCTCCCCTTCTTCCTCTCCTCGACCTCGACGACTCCCATCGGCCATCTCCAGCTCAAAGTTTGGGACGCCATCTCCTCCTTCACCTCCTCGACATCCTCAGGACCTCTCTTCACTCGAGTAGAATCGCCGTCACCGAGGATCTTCTTCTCTTCATGGTGCGACTCGGTGGAAAAGAGGACGGTCGCTCTCGCCGAGCTCAGCGAATCCCTCAGGCAGTCGGGAGTCTTCAAGGTCCCCCTCGACGGATGGAGGAACGAGACCTACACCATCTACGGACCTACCGAGGAGTGCCCTGGAGAGGAGAGTCAGAGAGGGAAGACTTTCGGGCGGAACGTCGCGTTCAGTCTGGAAAGAGCGGCGTGTGGGTGAGCTCGACTTTCTCTTCCCTTTTCCATCTCCCTGGTTTCTTGTAGCCTGTCTCAGTAGGGAAGGTCCTTCAAACTACCAGTAACGAGCGTCGGGATACTATTGTGTATTGAGGGCCGTCAAAACTCTGGGAATACCTGTTGGACGGGAAGAGGAAGCCGAGAAGGCGCAAGGAGGAAGGGACGTGGTGAGCTCGAACAAACGAACGAGCTGTCGAGCTCAGATCTCAGCTGCTTCGATAGCTAGCACTCTATCGAGTACTTGAAGGAGGCTCGAGATCATCCCGACTCCTCTCTCGAGGCTCTCGGACCTGAGGAGATCCCTTTGCCGTTCTTTCGTACACTCCTCGTTCAGCCCACCTCCGAATCGAGCTAACTCTTCTCTTCCTCTTTTTCCTCTCAGCCTCTTCGGAGTCACAAGCTTTGGAGTCCACGTCACTGGTTACGTCGAAGGACCAGCAGAGGATCCTACTGCTATTAGCGTATGGGTTCCTCGTCGTTCTGCAACCAAGCAAACGTGAGTCTTTTCCTCCCTCGACCCGACGGCGCTCCGTCTCTCTCCCTCCCCTTCGACTTTCTGACTGACGTGACTTCTCTCGCTTCTGCACATTCAGCTACCCATCAATGCTTGATCAGACCGTCGCCGGAGGTCTCACTCATGGTCTCAGTCCGTTGACGTGCGTCGTGAAGGAATGCGGCGAGGAGGCGTCGATTCCCGAAGAGCTCGTTCTCGCTCCTGGTCGATTGACAGCAACGGGAGCCATTACCTACGTTGCTACTGCTGAGGGAGGTTGGATCCAACCTGGTGAGTACCCCTCTGCTTGCTGAACACGTGTACGAGCTCGAGACGGGAAGAGAAACGAAATCTCAACCGGCTCCCTTCGACGCGTCGTTCTTCCTTCGCGTTTTCGTCGATTTTCAGAGGTCCAATTTTGCTACGACCTGAAACTTCCTTCACCTGAAATTTTCAAACCAACTCCTGATGATGGTGAAGCGGAGTACTTCGAGGTTAGTCGCCTTTTCCCTCGTCCTGGACCAGACTCTCGTTCCGACTCTCGTCTTCCTCTCGCCCCGCTGAGTTCCTTCTCTCCTTCGCTAACTCTGCGTTTCCCTCGACTGTTCCACAGCTCATGACGGTCCCTCAAATCTTCACTCACTTGCACGCCTCTACTTTCAAGCCGAATTGCGCTCTCGGTTCGTATTCGCCCTTCTCCCTCTTTCTCTTCCTCCCTGCTCACGAAGCCCGGCTGATACCCTTGTATTCTTTCTCGCTCTTCCTCAAAAACAGTCATGATTGACTTCTTGATCCGACACTCCTTCATCACCCCGGAATCGGAACCGTCCTACCTCGAAATCGCCCGACGCCTTCGACGCGACTTGGGACTCCCCGGAGTCGTCGGTTGGGGAGCTGCTTAGATCTGGAATTGGTTAGACATGAAATGGGATCTGCTGGAGCAGAGGATACAGGTACCTTCGACGACGAGCCAGCTTGATATTTTCCCTCCCTCCCTCCGAGAAGCCTTCTTCTCCCTCTCCGTCCCGTGTGGTCTTCCTTTCTCGCGGCGTTCAAAAAACGACCAGAGTAGAGAGAAAAGCGTGTTATAGAGATACAGTGAGTCTATGGATCAACCTAAAGATAAAGGCGAGGGAGTTAGGAAACCGTGCGCGTCGAAAAGGGAAGAAGAGGAACGAGACGCGTCGTCCGAACACGACGAGACGAGAAAAGCTAAGGGAAACCGTAGGTAGAAGACTAGCGAGAGAGCAGGGAAAAGGGATAGAAGGAGAATTCGTACGGTTCATGTTCAAGAAGAAGGGAAAAGCAAAGAGGCAGCAGACGAAACCCAAAAGTTACTGAACGAAAGGAAAGGGGAAGAGAGAACGAACGAACGAAGAGATGGAGATGTGGAGATGGAAAGACCAAACGAAGTATCGAGTGAAGAGATGAAATTAGGAGAGTGATCGCTCTCCCATAGATCGCATCACGGCTTCCCAAACGAGGATAGCACAACCGTTGACCGGTCCCGCTCTCAGCAGTTGAGCTCCTCCTCCTCGCCAGAAGGCCTTAGGAGAACGTCCTCCCTCCTTCCAGATGGCTCGGATGACGGATTTGGAGGTTCGATAGCGAGGATGGGTGTGGGAATCGGTGATGATTCGAGCTTTGATGTTGTCGGCTAAGGGAAGAGAGGGAAGACGAGTCAGCGGAAGGCTCGTTTGACGAGAGATTGAGACGGAGAGGGACAAACCTGGAAGGAAGACAGTCCAGAAAGCTAGAGACGCGATGGATCCTGCGAGGAACGTCTTCGCAGCTGAGGGTAGCCGTGTCGGCCTGAGAGTTCGAAGGAGGACCTCGTAGCTGAGACGCGTCGAAACGAAGAGGGAGAAAGAGTCAACAAAGCGTGCTCGAGACCGAGGATCGACCCAACACCTGAAAAGGTAAGCGGGAAAGGGTAAATCACTCACGAGCAGAAGAGCGTGCCCATTCCAGTCCGAAGGAGAACGGTCCAACCGATGCCTCGGTACAGGGCCTTGTCTCGAACGAGGACGACGAACGCGTGGAGAGGAGAGGAGAAGGTAGGTGGAGGAGGCATCCTGGCGAATCGAGCTGCCGAGCGGGTGTGTAGACAGCGTTGTTGAACAAGGGAGGGATGAAAGAGATGGGAGGGTAGCGATGGAGGAGCGGCAGTCATGGGATGGCGAGTGTAGCGGTGGTGAGGGACTGGGCGAAGCTGGACCTGGAGTTTACATTTGATGAGGTCGATGGGATGGGATATTGGTGCTCTGGAAGAGAAGAAAAAACGAGCGAGAAAGAGCAAAGAGAAAGGAAAAGAGGTCAGCAGGAGAGCAAAGAGGACGAGATCGAGAAACGGATGAGATCGAACTGTCTTGAGGAAGAACTTACACGCAAGCTCCTCCAATAGACCCAGCTAGCAGATGTCCCCAGAGCGTCAATCTCCTTCCATCTCCTTCTGTAACCCCTTCTCCAACTCGAACACCTCCCTCCATCCACCAAACAGGATCTGCCTCAGTCAATCTCCCCTTCCCGCCGTCGAACAACCAACGACGCGACTCCCACAGAGCTCCCAGCATCAGGCCATCAATCGTTGACCACCCAACGGCTGGAATCGTCGCTCCGACGTAGAGACCTCGAACTCCGTGAGTCTTGACGGTTGTAGTGAGAGCTCGAGCAGTTGCGAAGCGACCTGGACGAAAGGACGACGGAGGAGTAGTTTGCAGGAGGGTTTTAGCGAGATCGAGAGGGTATCCGAGGACGAGCTTTGTGAGACCTGAGCTGGTTCCACTGAGGACCGAGAGATAAGCGGCGGTGTTAGGGAGGAAGGTCGTAGATGACGATGGGGGAGGGAGGAGAGAAGGGGAGAAAGTTGGACAACAATTGTCCGAAGCCGCCATGTTCTGGAAGGAGGAAGGACGAAGGAAGAGGTCAGCAATCGATACTGTAGGAGATATTGATCTACAGCCTGTGCATAGATTTTGGTCCGAGGAGAGTAGTCATGGCGAACCTTCGAACGAGGGCGATGGGACGAAACGTTCGAGAGATGTCTTCAGGGAAGGGAAGCGTCGAGCTCTCCTCCCCTGCCCTCCCACGTTCCTTCGTTCTCCTCCATCGCAACTGTTCTCGCTCCATCTGACGCTCCAGCACCCTCATCCGTACCCTCCTGCTACCCACCAGCCATTCCTGAATCGAGAAAGTACGGAAACTCACCTGAGAAGGTCCTTATCAAGCGTCGGAACGGTCCGAGGTGAAGGAGAGCTGAAAGCTTTTTGGGCGGAGGAGTTTGGGTGGCTTGTAGAAGGGAGTCGAGACTTGGGTTGAAAGTTTTTTCCTATCTAACTCCTGCTGTTCAGTGTCCCTGACGAGGCGAGACACGAACGAGGGGAGCGAAGGGGTAGGAGGAGGGAGGAGGGGAGGAGAAGGTGAAGGGTTGAAGGAGTGAGAGGATCAGCTCGATTTGGACCCAGGAGCATTCGGCGAATCAGGCTCCGTCCCTGCGTCATCTCTCGGTAGATCTCGAGCTGGAAGAATTTCCTCTCAAAGCTCTTGAAATGATTCGAAGATATCTCATTAAGACCGCTCGAAAAAAATCGAGGAAAATCGGTGAGGAAGGGGAGAGGAGGGGACCGCCGGCAAAGGACGCGTCGTCCCGTCGCCTCGAACGGCCTTCCTTTGGGCTTTAAGCTCAAGATGTCTGCTTCTATGAGGCAGTCTATCCCAACCTGTCCTTACAGCCCTCCTTTAGTTTCCGTTCGAGCGTGAAATAATGAAATCGTATCGAGAAAAGCACCAGAAGGGAGCACAGACGAGAGCGAGTCTACTGAATCGAAAAGAGAGAGAGAAAGACTGAGATATATGTGAGGACTACAAAGTGCAAAACGCATACAACTAGAGACGAGAAGAGAAAGAGAGAAAAATCGTGAATGACTTCGAAGAGGTGCAAAAGAGAGAAACAAAGGAGACGGAAACGAGAACGCGACGCGAGGGAAGACGAGCGAAAATCTAGAACACCACCAGCTGCGATCCGATGTCCCACCCGAGAGCAGCGAGCCCAGGCTTAACCGTCAGGTCCAGCATGGGGTCCGATCCACAGTAGAGAACGAGCGAGTCCTCATCGGGAGCGGGAAGGTACTGTTGGAACATCTCCTGCTTCATTCGACCTTGGGAGTACTTCCAGTCGGGAGGAACCATGCCTGAGGAGCGAAGGCAAAGATGAAGAGTTAGTTCTGGTTCGAAGAAGGAGGGTGAGAAGGAGGGAGAGAGAGAGCTCACCAAGAGTGTGATGAAGCGAGTAGCGATGCTTGTGAGATTCGAGGTAGAGGTCGAGTTCCTCTCGGCAGAGGATGTCGTCGTAGGACTTGTTTCCGTTAACGATCCAGATCTTGGTCTCCGTATCTTGATCGTCTTCGAAGATGGCTCGGAGGACTTGAAGGATGGGAGTGATTCCTGATGGGAACGAAGGCGAAGACGCGTCGGGTTAGTTCCTCGTCTCGTCTCGTATCGTTTCGCTCGGACCCTCGACCCTCCTCCTTCCGAGCCTCTTCTCCTACGATAAGCAAGAGGGCCTGAAGAAAGACGGAGCTTTCCGAGAGAAGGAGAAACTCACCAGATCCACCACAAACCATTCCGATGTTCTTGTACTTCCTCTTGATCCCATGCCAATCCGTCATTCCCTGTCCGGTCCACTCGAAGTGACCAGCAGGTCCCTTCACTTCCATCTCGTCTCCGATCTCCAGCTCGGCGAAGCAGCTGCAAAACGACGAGAACGAAACAGAGTCAGTTCGGGCGCGTTTCGTTCGTCGAAACGATCCAAGGACTAGAGAGAGCGAGAACGAAGAAGTGGAGCTAGAACTCACTGAGACATCTTCCCACCTTCGGGGAATCCAACGCTAGGCAGGTACAGCTTCACCAGAAGATCGAGGACTCCGGTCTCCGACTCTCTCGAGACGGGAGTGTAAGCTCTTTGGACGAGATCTCCTCCCTTCTTTGGACGACCTCGGATGAAGACGTGGTGGCCGACGGGCTGGAGAACGAGTAAACAAGAAAAACCAAGGTCAGTTCGAAGATCTCGTCGTCCAAATGAAAGGCCGAAAGAAAAAGGAGGCGCACAAGTCCAAGTCGTTGCTCAGGCGATTCTAACTCGAACTTGTAGATGATCGTATCGTGCGAGATCTTGTCCATAGCGATCAGCTTGGTCTTCTTCCACTTCTTCTTGTTTAGGAAGATCGGATCGATGGTCTTGACTTCGGGTGCCGTTGCTGATTCGGTGGGGAGGAGGGACGCGGAGGGGACGACAAGGGTTCCGATGTGGAAAGGAGCAAGCTGGAGCTTTCCTTGAGGGGAGTGGATGGCCATGCTGGCGAAAGGGAAGAGAGGGAGAGAAGGAAGGAAGTCAGCCTCGAGTCGAAGGAAGGGAAAAGCGAGGTGGCGACGTCGTTTTAGACGCATCGAAAAGAGACAAAACGACGAAGCACTCACAAGTCCTCGGTAGCGTCCTCTCCAGCCATGAGAGTAATCGACTCAGCTCCTCCAGGGTGATCTTTGAGGAACCCAGTTCCATCGTAGACTGTAAAACGAAGCAAAGATCGAAACGATCGATCAGCTCCTGCTCTTTCGTTCCCGCTCTTCCTCCCTCCCACGCCTCCCCTCTTTCTCCTCCCACCCCCCTGCCCGCCCTCTCCCTTATAGTTCAAAAACTCACCTTCCCCAAGCACAACGAACCAAGGCTCCTCCGGACTCGAATGAGCCTTCACCTCCTCCATCGAAATCTTCCTGTTCACACCCTCCTTGGTCATCACCACCTCCTGCTTCGCTACCATCGCCGTCGGAACAGCAGCGTCCGACCCGACCGCATTCCTGAACATGGGGTTCGAGATATCCCTGCCTTCGTCCTTCATCCTCTGCATCCATCCTCCGTCTTTGGTTCCGGCGAGGGTGGGGTGTTCGAAGAGGAGGGTGGTGGGAGTAGGAGAGTGGATGGCGACTCGGAACCACCAGTTGTTCATCATGGACATGGCGTTCCAGTACTGTTCAGCAGGAGGAAGGGAGAGTTAGCGAAAGGGAGGAGGAAAGGAAGAGAGAGGGGAAGAAGGGACTCACCATGTCTCGTTGTTGAAGGGCGAGACTCTGAACAAAAAAACGCGTCAAGGAAGGGTCAGTTCTCGTCGTCGTTGCTTGGACGGCCAACAAGAGAAGAGCTCACCTCATCCATGGCTCGAACCATGATCGCTGAAGCGTTCTTGAGGGACTCGACGGGGACCTCGTAGCTGAAGAAGCACCAACAGAAGCACTCGTCCCTCTCCGTCAGATCGAGCGTTCCGTAGACCGAGTCCGAGTGAGCGACGGCTCGGTAGAGATCTTCGGGGCTGAAAGTTCGAAGAACAACTCGGTCAGCTTGACGATCTCGTTCGAGAAGAAAGAAAACGGGGGAAGAGTGAAAGAAAGAGACGCGACGACACGAGATGAGCGATAGAACGTACTAGGTGATCTCGCTAAGCTTCCAAGTCGTCCCCTCGTCCAACGAGACTTCGATTCTCGTGACTCGTCGACCTCCTCCAGCGTAGGCGTATCCCTTGATGGCGTAGGTCTCTCCACATGTCGAGAGGTCGAGGACTTCGTCGTGGTCGGGCTGAGCGATGGCAGAGTTGACGTTCAGGTCGTTGATGATGTATTTGGGATCGTACCACCTGTTGAAAGATGAGAGAGAGATGGAAAGGAGGTCAGTCGGAGGCGAAGAAAGGGTCGGAAAGGGAGGGAGGGAGGGAGAGAAGGTCGAACGAACCACTTCTTCTCGGCTCGAGCTTGATCCGGTTCGACCTCGGTGGGGATGAGCTTGTTGTCCCACTGTTCGAGAAGAAAAAAGGAGACGAGAGAACAAGGTCGGTCAGCGAGAGAGAGGCGGACGAGGGAAGGAGGGAGACGACGAACGAAGTGAAGATGATGCTGAGACTCCTCGTGCGAGACCTCGATCTTGTTCAACCACTTGACCGAACGACCTCCGATTTGTCCAGGGACGACGAGCCGAAGAGGGAATCCTAGGACCCGAAACGAAAGAAGGAAAATTGAGAGTAAGCGAAGAATAATCGTTCAGAGAAAGGAAAGGAGAAGACGCGTCGAACTGACCATGATCCGGCTCGAGAGGCAGTCCATTCATCGCCCAGCAGATGAGCATCCCCTTCGCCTTGTCCTTCGCTCGAGCGAGAGTTTGAGACTGCAAAACACCAACAGGTCGTCAGTTCCTTCGTGCAAGAGCGACGAAGAAAAACGACGCCGTCGAAAACTCACCGTCCCGTACGGTCCCTGAGGCAACTGATCGATCCCTTCGAAGATAACATGCCTCGGTCGATCTCCATTCGGCGCAGGAGTAGGTTGAGCGTAAGCCAAGATATCCGCGAGGTAAACTCCGGTGAACAACCCGGTTGAAAGTCCAGCAGCTCCCCAGTTGAAGCCCAATCCTTTCTTGACGACGTTCTGTTCCTTTCGTCGGTTTCCGGCACAGACGAGGGTGACGGGCAGGGTAACGACTTCGAATTTGGACTTGAGGTCGGCGAGGGAGAGGGAGAGGGTGTTTTTGACGAGGCTGAGGGCAAAAGAGGGGGACGAAGGAGGGGGGGGAGTCAGGAGAGGGAGAGGAGGAGGAGAGAGGGAGAGCAGAGAGAGAGAGGAAGAACGAACCCAGAAACTTCGCATCGCCAGTTGCTGAGGAGCTCTCCATCGACGACGGGGCAGGTTCCATGGGATCGAACGTAGAAGAGTTCGGAAGGAGTGAGGAAACCCGAGTTGAAGAGATCTTTGAGGGGAGCTTCGACGTTACAGGGATGCTGAGAGACAAAGAGAAAACAAGAGTCAGCCCTGAGTTTGGCTCGTTGATATCTCGTTCAAAGTGAGATGGATAAGAGTTTGGAGGGAGCGAGGGAAAGAAGGGTGGTTTGAAGGAGAATTCTGAATCTACGAGAAGTCGTCGATCTTCCGTTCGAAGGTCAAGGACGAGAGTCTCTTGACGAGAGGAAGGCGTCGAGCTCGACGTTCCCTCTCCCTCCCTCCCTCCCTCCGACACGCCCTCCCACCGTCCATGCAGCTCTTTCAACAGCTCAGAGAGACTCCAAAAGTGGTCTCTAGAATTCCTTCTCCAACTCGCATCGCTTCGATCCCTCTCACCCTCGCATCTCTCCCTCGGCCAACCGCAAGAGAGATAGAAGAGAAAGGCTCGCTCACCTTGCCCGTCAGCCTAACCAACCTCTGATCCCTCTTGATCCACTCATCCGGCGTTCCTTTATCCAACGGTCCATCGAGAACCAGCCTATCCGGTACAGAAGGATAAACATCCAAGTAAGAAGGAGCAACCTTCATCGAACCGTACTCCTCCAGAGATCGCATCGACGAAGGCAACGCATATCCTTCTTCCGCCTCCTCTGATTCGGAGCCTGGAGCGACGATGGAGAGAGGAGTGAGAGTGAGAGCGGATTTGAGAGGAGAGGAAGGACCGGTCGAAGGAGGAGTGGAAGGGGAGGAGGAGGAGGAGGAAGAGTCGTAGGAGGAGGAGCTGTTGGACGTGGAGGGGAGGGAGGTCATTTTCGAACGAGGGAGCGTCGAGAAAGAGAAAGAGGAAGGTTTTGGTTGGGTAGAGAGAAGGAGTCGAAGGTCGGTGGTTTCTAGCAAAGATTGGGTAGGATTGGATTGGAAGCGGTAGATTTGATAGATCTTTTGGTGGTGGTGTTTTGGTCGGTGTCGGTCGTGGCTGGGATCTGAGCAGCCTCCTTTTTTGTCTCTCTCTTGCTTCAATGATCCAATGATAAGAGTTGACTTAGCTGTCTCTGGGAACTCGGACCGATGGGAAAACCTTCCCCTTTCGGTCCTATGCGGTCCAAGGAACTCGAAAGGTCGCGAAACTTCACCTTTGAAAGCGCATATACTCTTCTAGGGTTTCGTCTTCTGTTGCTCGTCGTATCGATTACATGCTGTCGGACTCTAGCTGGCTCGAGATCGAGATCAATTGATGATGGGGCTTTTTGGAAGGTCCTGGAAGATGAGTTGGGTTTCGTTTTGCTCGGCCTCGAGAGCGGGAACTCAGCGAGAGTGAGGGAAAGAGAGACGAGGAGAGGGAGGGAGAGGAGGGAGGATTCGCTCGCTCGTTTTGCTTTCTCAAGGAAGAGGAAAAGAAGGCTGATGAACCCAAAATCAATCATAGGCGAGAGAGAGGGAAGGCATAGCAAAACCCCAAAAGGGAGCGAAGAGATCGCCCTATTACAAAAAAGAGACGAGAGACGAGAGAGAGGAAACTACAACGCGTTGAGGAACGGAGCAAAAGAGAAACCGAAAAGAAACTAGAAATCTAAAACCACTCTAGTTCTTAGGCTTAGGCCAGAAGAACATCGCCGCGTTGACCACGGTCGCGATGATACCCGAGATCCACCAGGCGACTCCAGGCTGAGGGTGGAACCTCCAGACGAGAGCGAAGCAGATTCCTCCCACGTTTCCGAAGGCTCCGACGAGACCGGACATGACTCCGTTGTTGTAGGCGTTGCAGTGAGGGACGAGAGAGAAGTTGGCTCCGTTGGCCATCTAGAAGGAAGGGAGTGGGAGGGAGGAAGAAAGGGTCAGCGATGGGAGCGGGAGCGGGAGCGGGAGCGGATGAACCTCGTTGGCGAAAGCGATGGCGACAACGAAGAGGGTCATTCCGGCGAGAGAAGGGACTTCGGTGACGGAGAGCCACTGTCCGAAACCGATGCTGAGGAAGGAGGAGAGAAGAGAAGGAGGTCAGCGTCGGGTTTTTGATCTCGTTCGATTCGAAGCCTTCGTTCGATAGACTCACCAAAGGATACCCTGGATGAGACCGAGAGCAGCAGTGAAGTGGACCTTGGACTTGACTCCGAATTTAGCGTAGAGGACATCGGCGAAAAGTCCTGAAGGAAAGGAAGGAGAAGAGCAAAGTCAGCGAAGGTCGAAAAGGAGAGAGCGTGAGAAGGCAGTCGACTCACCTCCGAGAGGTCGAGTGAACAAGTTGAGGAATCCGAAGATGGAAGCGAGGTATCCGGCGTTGAGCATACCGAGATCGGGGTGGGACTTGAGGTAGTCGTTGGCCAAGTTGGAGTCGACTGAGGGAGGAAGAAGAAGACGCGTCAGATCGAGTCGATTCGAGAGGTGGGAGGAGGATCGAAAGACTCACCAGCAAGCTCGAATCCGAAAGTAGTGGCGTACATGAAGGCAGGGAGCCAGGTGAGAGGGTTGAGGAAGATCTGAAGAGCGGATTTGAGAGTGAGAGCCTCGTTGACAGCGACGTCCAGCTCCGACTTGCCTGCGAGCGAGAAGAAAAGGAAAGAGGGTCAGCGACTGGATCTCTAGAGTTCGAAAACAGAAGCGAGGAGGAAGAGATACTTACGGACAACAGCATCTCCATGAGCGTCGTACTCGTCGTCGTCTCGAACAGCCTGAACGGAAACGTTTCCTGCCTCCTTCTCCTGAGCCTTGTGAGCCTGGAGAGCGGCCTCGTCTCGGTCGAGCTGGATCTCGTGTCCGTTCATGACGGCTGCCATAGTAGCGGGAGTCTGATGTCGAGCAGACCAAGGTCCAGAGGGGCAGTCGGTACCGCTGAGGAAGAGAGAAGAAGCGAAGGAGGTCAGCGAGGGGGAGCCGAGAGAGACGCGTCGAACAAACTGGAAGTTTGAACGTACAGGAGCATGGTAGCAACAGCGGTGAGGAGAAGGATGGGGACGGGGACGACAGCGAAAGCGGCTCGCCAAGCGACCTGAGAAAAACGAATCAAGACGAGGGGGGAGGTCAGTTCGAGAAGAGGAAGACGATACGAAGCAGATAGAGAGGACGAACGTGTTGAGACATTCCAGCGGAGGTGTGAAGAGCGTGGTAGAGCGAGACCATGACGGCGTAGGTGACTCCTCCTCCCATGTTTCCCTGTTGGTGAGAGAGTAAAGAAGGAAGAGAGTCAGCGATGAAGTAGTTCGAGAGAGAAGAGAGCGAGAGAGAGATAAAAGGAACGAACCCATCCACCAACGAGAGCGTTCGCAGTTCCAACGATGTTCTTGTCGAAGAAGACGGTGGTCCAGACGAGGCAGGGAACGAAAGTAGCTCCGAGGATACCAATGAAGAATCGAATGACAAGAAGGCCGTGGTAGTTGGTCACGGTTCCGGCGAGCCCAGACGGGATGGCACCCAAGACGAGAAGAGTAGACATGACCCTCCTAGGTCCGTACCTGAAGAAAGAACCAACGAAGAAAAAAAAGAGGGCGAGTCAGCCAAGGGAGGTCGGGAGCTCGAGATGGCAGGATTGGACTCGACGCGTCGACGACGAGGACAAGAGAACGAGGAGGAGAACGTACCTGTCGACGATGGGACCGACGAAGAGTCGAATGACGAGACTGAGGAAGAGAAGGAAGAGGGAGGACGCGTTAGTCGAGTCACTTGGCGAGATGAAGAAGAAGCGACGAAGGAAGAGAGAGAAAGGAAGAGAGGACGAACGTAGCACAAAGAGCAGTGATGTTGGAGTTTCCGACCTGAGCAGTGGTGAGTCCGAGGTCGACCTTGATGGCCTCAGGGATAAGGGGAGGGAAGGCGAACCAGGAGAGGACTGTCGGAGGGGAAAGAGCGAGAGAGAGAAGCAGGTCGTTAGCTTGTGAGACGAAACGAACGAGAACGCGAAGAAGAACGAGAGAGGATGCGAAAAACGTACAAGCAACGAAGAATCCGAGCCAAGCGAGATGGAAGTTGATGCACTCCTGAGACCTGAAGTTGAGGATAGGGAGAGTAGCACTGATGGAAGAAACGAGGATGGTGAGACGCAAAGATAAGGATCAGCCCACGATCGAAGAGAGTAGAACGAGAAGAGGAAAGATCAAGGAGACTCACCACTTGAGGTTGACGGGGTTGATGACTGGAGCAGACCAAAGACTCGACCACTTGAAGGGAGGAGGAACGAAGACGCTGGTCTCAGGCCTGACAGCCTGATCGTAGGCGGGCTGCTGTCGCTTCTCCTCCGACGTGGGGACGATTTCGTTGACGCTCGCGCTCGAAGTGTTGGACCTAGCCTTCTCGACGGACATGGTTGATGAGGAAGTGGAGAGGGAGGAAGGGAGGGAAGGAAGGGGAGAGGAGGAGTGAAGTGAGGGGTGTGGTTGTTGGTGGAAAGGAAGGAAGGACCAGTTAATCTTGAGGTTTTGAAGGGTCAAAATCACCGTCCATATCTTTGGGAATAGCCCTGCCCCGCGCTGATTGTAAGGAGAGTTTCACGCCTCAGGCACGGAAAAGCAGAGAGGCGGATCTGATCGATGAGCCTCCAACGGGGTACCAAGGGATTGACAGGCGGAGATCGAAAACGGTGAAGCAGAAACAGAGAGAGGTCGAGGTGGGCTGAAGAGTTGGAGGGAGGTTTCGACGCGTCTGTTTCGAAAGAGAAATGTAAAATACGAAAACATATGGGAGGTCAGCAGGTGAAGAGGGACGTGCAAATCATCGAGTTGTCCACAGGTAGCCAAATTTTGATCAACTTTGAAGCCGACGGAGCTAGAACGCCCCAAAAGCAGCCTCACGATAAGAGCTTTCGCCCCTTCGTCTTCTTTCTGGGTTGGGCTTTGACTTCGCTCTCCTCTTCCCACCCCAACCAACCAACCATCAAGAATCCATTCTCTAACCTCAACATGTCTCCCATAGCAGATCCACCCCCTCCAGCAACCGCAACGTCCTTCTCTCATCCTCCAACGGACGAGGGAGCTGGTTCGAGCTCTCCTCCAAAGACTCGGATCTTTGTAGTTGGTCTGGGTAGTGAGTTCTTCTTCTTCTTTTCGCCCCTTGGCTCACCTTGAACAGCCGCTGGGGATCTTGGGAACTGACTGACCTCGCTCTCTTGCTTCTTGTTCCTTTGTAGTGGTTGGAATCGGTTCGTCTTTTCCTCCCCGACTTCTCTCCTCGTCGGCGCTGCGTAGAGGCTCGGAGTTGAGACCGTTCTGACTGGCTCTCTCCCTCTTTCCTCAGCTTTCATCGAGAAGGTCCTGGCCTCCGACGTCGATGGACGCTACAAGATCATCACGTGTGGAGAGGAGAGGCATCTTGGTCAGTTCGAGTTTCTTCTCTGAGATGAAGAGAAGGGCAAGAGGATGGGAGCCCTCCTTATCTTTGCGCTCTTTCCTTCCATTCCAAGCTCATTATTTCTCTCCCTTCTTCACCTTTCTTCTTCCTTTTTTCTCTACCAGCTTACAACAGGTCCGTACTATACCCTCCAGGTGTTTCTTGAGCTCAGGCTTGTCTTCGAATCGCTGCTGATCCTCTCTTTCCCCTCTCCTCCCTCTCGCCTTTGGTTTTCTTCGATCTCGAACAGGGTTGGCCTGACCGAGTTCTTCGAGCACCGAAACGTTTCGAGTTTATACCTGCAGAGTCCAGAATGGGTGAGTCTAATCCTCATTTGCTCTCTGTCGTCTCCGTCGTCTTCATCGACTTGCAACGAGCTCGAAGGAATTCCAGGGCTGACTCTCGTCTTACGCCTCCCTTCTTCTTCTCCTCTCCTCAGTACCACGCACACGAGCAAGGTCGCTTCGAGTTCTACGTTGGCCAGCAAGTCGTCCTCATCGATCACGAGAAGAAGATCGCTCACACCGACACTGGGCACCAGTACGAGTTCGATATCTGTGTCGTGAGTTCAGATCTATCGGAGGGAAGAAGAGCGTCTGCTCGATCTTCCGTCGTCAACTTCACGCCCAAGCTGACCAAGTCCTTCACTCTTCCCCTCAGATCGCCACTGGAAGTGATGCTGGTATGCCTCCTTACTGCTCTTTTGACCGAGGAAAGAAGACCAAGGGAGTCTTCGTCTACCGAAACATCTGTGAGCTCGTCTCTTCCTTTCTCGTCGCCTCGCTCTCCTCTCTTTCTCCCTCTCCTTTTCTCTCCTTCGCTCTCCTGCTCTCTTTCGCCATCTCGATATCTACATCTCCTCGCTAACTCTCCTCCCCTTCTAACCCTCAGCTGATCTGGAAACCATCATCGAGTACGGAGGTCTCCCTCACATCAAGACCGCTACAGTCGTCGGAGGAGGTCTTCTCGGTCTGGAAGCAGCGAAGGCATTGTATGACATGCACGAGATCGAAGAGCAAGTTTTCTTCCTGTCTTCATCGTCCTTCTCGAGCCCAACTTTACGACTCGCTGACCTTCTTCCCCTCTCCTTCGTCTCTCGCAGCGTCAGGTTCGTCGTCTGCCCCTTTTCTCTTCCCCTTTTCGAGCCTAATATCTGACTCTCTTTCCTTCTCTTTCCTCTCTGACAGCATCATCAACCGAACCGGATACCCTCTCTCTCGTCAGCTCGACGCCAGTGCGGGAGAGATGGTCCTTCGTCGAATCGAAGCTCTCGGAGTCAAGGTTCACACGAACGTTAACGTCAAGGACATGCTCATCGAGAAGGACGAGGATGGAGGAGATGTGTTTAAGGGATTCGAGTTCGATGACGGAGAGGTTGTTGGTTCGTCTCGATCTTCTTTCCTCCCTCGTTTTCTTCGCTTGCCGCTTCTTCTCCTTCTTCGAAGCCTTCACTGACTCGCTCTCGTGCACTGCTTCCCGTCATCTTACAGAGGCTGATCTGGTAATCATGGCTGTTGGAATTACCCCTCGAGACGATCTCGCTCGAAACTCAGGGATCAAGGTTCACCCTCGAGGTGGGATCGACGTCGACGACTCGCTCATGACCAGTGCGAAGGACATCTACGCCATGGGAGAGTGTGCGAGTTGGCGAGGTCACACTTACGGACTCATTGCCCCTGGAGTCGAGGTACGCTCAGCTTTTCTTCGAGCTCGAGCTCGACGACCTTTGACTAACTCGACGCGTCTTTCTCCTCTTTCTCTTTCTCCTCAGATGGCCGATATCCTCTGCTTCAACCTCTGTCAGACTCAGACCAACCTCGGAAGCTTCAAGCCCCGGTGAGTTACTCCCAGCTTCTCCACAAGCTCGAAGATCTCGCTGACCTCGCTCGTCTTCTTTCAGAAAAATGAACAACCCCGATCTCTCCACCAAACTCAAGCTCATGGGAGTCGATGTCGCCTCCTTGTTCGTTCCTTCTCTCCCTTCCCTCGATCCCTTCGATTTCGCTTCTGACTTTCGATCACTCCTTCTCGCAGCGGAAACTTCTTCGCCGACATCACCGTCAACAAACCCACTCGTCCTCTGGTCGAAACCGTCCCTCGAGCTCGAACGGCCGCTCCTCGCATCGAACTCGAACTCGACGACACCACCACCGAATCCAAACCCTCCTCTTCCGCTCCCGTCGTTCTGGAAGTCATCAGCAGTCGAGAGGACGGCAAGAAGGTCAAGCAGGCCGTTGCGAAGAAGGAGGAGGAGATCAAGAGTCTCGTCTTCCAAGATCCCGTCGCTGGAACCTACAAGAAGTACCTCTTCTCCAAGGACGGGAAGTACCTGCTCGGAGGAATGATGGTTGGGGATGTGAGCGATTTCGTCAAGCTCGTGGCGATCACGAAGAAGAAGAAGGCTCTCGACGTGGATCCGGCGACGTTCATCGTCGGTGCGAAGAGTGGAGAGGACGACGGAGCCGATCTCGACGATGATACTCAGGTTTGCTCGTGTCATGTGAGTTCTACATAATTTCGTTCGTGTAGTGTAACAGTCGAAGGAGGAAGGACTGACGCGGCTTCACTCTTCCCTTCTCGTCTACAGAACGTCACCAAGGGCCAGATCGCTGCTTGCATCAAGTCTGGAGAGGCCAAGGACTTCGCTGGAGTCAAGAAGTGCACCAAGGCTGGAGCCGGATGCGGTGGTTGCATCGTGAGTTACGAATTTCTCTCGTTCCTCGACGAATCGAACTGACCGACGCGTCTTCCTCCTCCCCTCTCAGCCTCTGGTCACGAGTACGTCTTTCAGCTCTAGCTCTTCTTCTCTTCAACCCGAGCTCATACCTTCTTATTTTCTCTCGTCTTCCAGACATCTTCAAGGCCGAGATGAAGAAGGCTGGGCTTTCCGTCTCCAACAACATCTGCTCTCACTTCGCCATGTCTCGAGCCGATCTCTTCCACATCGTCAAGTTCGTCCCCCCTTCTCCCCTTCGCCTCTCCTTTCTTTTCGCTGACCTCGATCTTTCCTTTCGCCTCCTTCTCGATCTCAGGATCAAGAAGCTGAAAACGTTCGACGAGGTTCTCGCCGACTGTGGAGTCAGGAAGAACGCCCTCGGATGCGAGGTCTGCAGGCCTTGCGTCGGATCCATCATCTCCTCGACCGTCGGAATCAACGCTCACGTTATGGACGCCGTTCATTTCCCCAATCAGGGTTCGTTTGATCTGCCTGAGCCTCCCCTTACCGCTCTTCCCCAACTGACGAGCCCTTCCTTCTTCTTTCTCACCAGAAACCAACGACAAGTTCCTCGCCAACATCCAACGAGACGGAACCTATTCCGTCGTTCCCCGAATGGCTGCTGGAGAAGTTACTGCTGATGGTCTCATCGCTGTCGGTCAGGTTGCGAAGAAGTGGAACCTCTGTGAGCCCGAAGTCTCGACGCGTCTCCGGATCTCGAGCGACTCGAAGCTGACTTTCTCTTCGCCTTTCTTCATTCTCAGACACCAAGATCACCGGTGGTCAACGAGTCGATCTGTTTGGAGCTCAGAGGCACGATCTCCCCGATATCTGGGCTGAGCTCGTCGCTGCTGGATTCGAGTCTGGACACGCGTGAGTTTCAAACGATCTCGTCTCGGCAAGATGACGAAGAGACTGAGCCTCTCCTCTCTCCTCTCTCTTCCTCTTCAGCTACGGAAAGTCTCTTCGAACCGTCAAGTCTTGCGTCGGATCTTCCTGGTGTCGATACGGAATCGGAGATTCGGTCGGACTCGCCGTTCAGCTCGAGACTCGATACAAGGGTGTGAGGTCCCCCCACAAGGTTAGTTTTTGTTCTAACTTTCTCCCTTCGCTTTGGGCTATTTTTTGAGCTGACCCGACTGCTTCTTCGTCTACACAGTTCAAGGGCGGTGTCAGTGGTTGTGTTCGAGAGTGTGCCGAGGGTACGTCTCGTTTCGTTCTCTCTCCCGCTTCGTTGCTGACCTCCACTTCCTTTTTCTTTCGCAGCTCAATCCAAGGACTTCGGACTCATCGCTACCGACAAGGGATGGAACATCTACATCGCAGGTAAGTCTCTCGTCGAGTTCGCATCTCGAGTTAGAAGCTTCGAACTGACCGGCATCTTGTTCTCTTCGCTCTCACCCAAGGAAACGGAGGAGCCGTTCCCAAACACGGTCTTCTCTTCGCTTCGGACGTCCCTCCTTCCAAAGTCATCCAGATCCTCGATCGATACCTCATGTACTACATCTACACCGCGGACAGGCTCCAGAGGACTGCCCGATGGATCGAAACCTTCGACGGAGGAGTCGAGAAGCTTCGTCGAATCATCCTGGATGATGAGCTTGGAATCTGTGCTGAGCTGGAGAAGTCGATGAACGAGCTTGTGGGGACGTACGAGTGCGAGTGGACGCGTGAGTTGCCCTCTTCTCTCCTCCGTCGCCCTCTTC
Organism: Mrakia frigida; assembly: GCF_051309035.1. Taxonomy (NCBI): domain Eukaryota; kingdom Fungi; phylum Basidiomycota; class Tremellomycetes; order Cystofilobasidiales; family Mrakiaceae; genus Mrakia; species Mrakia frigida. The sequence goes on along the minus strand of NW_027481246.1, from coordinate 203,168 downwards.
TTCCCTCCCTTTCCTTCTCCATCCGTGCTGACGACCCTCTTCTGTTCCTCCCCTCTTCCAGGTGTCGTGAACGAGCCGGAGCGTCGGAAGCAGTTCAAGCAGTTCGCCAACACCGACGAGAACGCCGCTCCCATCGTGGAGAGGAAGATCGAGAGGAACCAGCCAGCCATCGCCGAATGGCCCAAGGACTTCCCAGCAGTCAAGCTCAACAAGTCCGATATCCACACCCCTGTCGCTGAATGGCAATGGAGCAAGGTCGCCTCGAGATCTCACTTGATGCCTTCGTCGGAAGGAACGACTTCGGTCTCCGTTCTCGTTGGAGACACTCAGCTCGCTATCTGGGACGTTCCTGGGAGGGGATTGTATGCAGCGCAGCAGATGTGCCCCCATAAGCGTGAGTCTCTCTTCGACCCTTTATTCCTTCATCTATCCAGCACGCGGGCTGTCTCCCATCCTCTTCCTCCTTCATTCGTGTTCGTTTGAAACGCCAGCTGACTCTCCAATCTTCCTCCCTTCGTCTGTCTTCCTCTTCAGGATCCCAAACTCTCTCGTACGGAGTCGTTGGAGACGATGAGAACGGTCGAGTGGTGAGTGCTCTCTCTTGTTCGAAAAGACGACGCGTCGAAGCTGACTCGTTCCCCTTTCTCCCGCCTTTCTCCTCTTTCCTCCCTCTCCAGTTCGTCGCCTGCCCCCTTCACAAGCGTCAATACGCTCTCGATGACGGAGACTGCCTGAACGACAACGACTACAGCATCATCACCTTCGACGCGAAGGAGGAGGACGGAGACCTTTACATTCGACTCCCTCCCGTCGACGAGCTCGACGCCGTTCTCGGAACTTCCAAGGTTCGTTCCCAACCTCCGTTTTCGCTCTCTTACATACCTCTGTCTCCACTTTCCTCTCAACTTCGAAACTGACCAACCCTCTTCTCTCCTTCCTTTCCTCGCTCTTTCAGTGGATGGTCACTCAAGCCACCTCGGAAGCTCTCGGTCGTGGCGCTGCGACGAAGATTCTCGAGATCGTCGGTCCTGAAGACGAGGGATCCGCTCATGGTCACGGAGGTGCTGAGGCTCCCAGCGGAGACTCGTGCGGTGGTGGGGGAGGTGGGAAGTTGGCTTGGTAGATTTTGGTCTCTCTCTTTTCTCGTATCGATTTCTCAGCACACGCGCGCGCTCCTAGAATTTGTTTCGCTTCGGTTTCGTCTTTGTTCTCCCTTATGTCTTGCATGCCTATGTCCTTCTCCCCCTTCGATCGAGCTGAGAAAGCAAGGATGAAAGTGGGCGGAAGTTGAACGACGCGACGAAATGCAGTTCGATTCCTCGGTCTTCGCTCTCTCGTTTATGCTCAAAACGTTTCGCAATCTTCTGAGGAACGATATGCCTCCAGAGGTGAGACCTGATTCAGCCACACTTTACTTTCTACCAGGATCCTTCAAGGAGAAGGAGGCTCTTCGACCCGATGAACTTCGAGTCGGACTTCGTCGCCTTCCTTTCCTCTCACTCTACCATTTTTTTGTTCGCCTAGAGTTCTCACTTCTCTCTCCCCATCTTCGTTTTCATGTCGGCTTTATCTTTCGTCTCTTTGGTTCCTCTCTGCTTCCCTTCTCGTTGCCTCGACTTTGTTTGTTTTGATTCTCTCGTCTCTGCCCTCGTCTATACAAGCGCGTATCTCTCTTTACCTTTTGATCGAGCTTTAATTTCGAGATCCCATGTCCCTTCTGCAGTTCAGTGGTTCGAAGACGCAGATTTTCTCCGGCGGAGAGGCGGTTGCTAAGGAACAAGGTAGAGGCTCTCTCTTCGGTGTCGCCCACCTTCCTCCTCGCAAACGCTCACCTGCCTCTCTCGAAGGAACGATGGACGACATCACTTACAACCCAGGACTGAACCCAGGAGAGCAGCGAGATGCTAAGGAGAAGGTGCTTCATCATGGAAGAAGGGTTTCGTAGTGAGTGTACATGCAGAAGAACGGGGGAAGAGGGAGGAGGAAGAAGGGAAGGAGTTGAGCTTGAGCTCTTTCGACGAAGGGGGTTCTTTCCGACGACGAGAACGCTGATGGATTTGCCTTTTCGTCGTTGTCTTGCAGTTTCTATGACCGTGAGTGCATCCTTCCTTCCCTGCTTGCTGCTGGGCGCTGGAATCCTTGCGAGAGGTCGAGGAGAAAGGAGGAGGGAGAGGGGAGGAGAAGAAGAAGGGCAGAACTGCAGCTCTCCTGCCTTCTTCCCTCGTCCACGCTCCTTCTTCACCGACTCCAAGTTGCTTCTCGTACAGAAGCTTCTCTCGCGTCTTCCTCGTTTCGAGAAGGAGTTTGTTCGCAGAGCTTTGATGCGCGTCCAGCGACTGACCTGTCCTCTCTTGCTCTCTCCCCTTAAGACGACGTCGGCAACTATTCTTTCTCCCAGAATCATCCGATGAAGCCTCATCGAATGAGAATTACCCATAACATCGTCACGGCATACGGTTTGATAGACAAGATGGATGTTCTGGTGAGCGTGGATATGGGAGAAAGGGACGCAGGGAAGGGATGCTGATTCCTTTGTTTCTTTCTTTGCTTCCCTCCCTCCCTCCTCCTTCCCAGAGACCCAAACGAGCAACACCTTCGCAAATCACTCGATTCCATACCGACGACTACGTGGATTTCCTCCTCAAAGTCACGCCAGAGACTGTGAACGAGCTCACCGGACACGGGACGAGATGTGAGCTTCAGCTTCAGCCCTCCGTTGGGAGGTGGGAGGAGAGCTTTGAGACGAGCGAAGAAGCTGATCCATTATGCTTTCACAGACATGGTTGGTGATGATTGTCCTGCTTTCGAGGGAGTGTTCGAATTCTGCTCTATATCTGCTGGTGGTTCGATCTGTGAGTCCTCGAGTCCCAGCTCTCCTCCTGGTCCCTCCATCTCCCTTCGGGTTCGAGCTCACCTGCTCTCCGTTTCTCTTCGCAGCCGCCGCTGAACGACTCAATTTGGGAGCATGCGAGACTGCGATCAACTGGGCTGGAGGCCTTCATCATGCGAAGAAGAGAGAAGCTTCGGGTCCGCTTTCGCCTTTTCAGCCCCCCTCTAGCTCGTGCTTCCTCTTCTTCGTGCTTACTCCCTCCCTCTCGTTCGGCCTGGCTATCCCCAGGTTTCTGCTACGTGAACGACATCGTCCTCGGTATCTTGGAGCTCCTTCGGTGAGCTCTTTCACCCTTCGTCTCGACAAAGACTTGCTTCTCGTCTGACTGACTTTCGTCTCCTTCCGCTCGTCGTCCTCGTCTTTCTTCAGAGTCCATCCTCGAGTCCTGTACATCGATATTGACGTCCATCACGGAGATGGAGTTGAGGAGGCTTTCTTCACGACGTGAGCGTCTTCTCATCCCTCTTCGAAAGCAACCCGGGCGTTCAACGAGCTGACCTCTTCCTTCCCTAGAGATCGAGTCTTCACTTGCTCGTTCCATCAGTTCGACGGGAACTTCTTCCCGGGAAGCGGTGACGTCCGAGTAAGCTTTTCGTTCATTTTCTCGATCCGCAGAGCGGAGTGAACGCAGCCATTCGTCCCGAGGAAAGGCGGCTCGTTTACTCTTGCTGACTTCCGCCTCTACTTTTCTCTTTCCTTCAAAGGATGTCGGATATGGAAAGGGAAAGAACTACGCTGCCAACATCCCGCTTCGAGATGGAATAGACGATGAGTCTTATGCCAGCATCTTCAAACCGGTTCGTCTTGTTTCCCTCCGTCTTCTTCGAAACTTTGAGGCCTGACACACCTCCCTATACCTCGGTGTACAGGTTGTCCAGCACATCATGGATTGGTATCAGCCTGGGGCCGTCGTGATTCAGGTCAGTCAACGTCTCATCTCTCTCCTCCTTTCCGCTTTCCGTCGAGCTTACGGATTCTTCCATGTTTTCTTTCCTGCTCAGTGTGGAGGAGACTCGTTAGCTGGAGATAAACTTGGGTCGCTCAACCTCAGCATGAAGGGTGCGTCGTCTCTTCTTCGTTTCTTCTGCTCGATATCGCCTTGTCTCGTCTCGTTTCGTTTCGTCGCCTCGGCCTCGCTGATCGTCTCTGTCCGCTCCTTCAGGTCACGGAGAGTGCGTCAAGTTCGTCCAAGACTTCGGATTACCGACGATGCTTCTAGGAGGTGGAGGATATACCGTCAAGGTAGGTTCTTCTCTCGACGACGTTCGGTCCTCGTTGGACTGTCGAAACGAAGATCTGACCAACATTCTCCTTTCTTTCCTTCTCAGAACGTCGCCAGGACCTGGGCCAACGAGACTGCAATCGTCCTTGGGGAAGAACTAGACGAAGATATGCCTTACAACGAGTAGTGAGTCTTGCGTTTGGCCTTCGTCTCCTCGGTCGTTTGTCCCTCGTCGCTGATCAACGACCGCGTCTTCCCTCGCTCCAGCTTCGAATACTTCGGACCTCGGTTCAAGCTCGAGAGCATGAGGAGTAACATGGACAATCAGAACTCGCCGGAGTATCTCGAGAACATCAAGTGGGTTCTACCCCGCTCGATTTCGTTGAATCGAACTGACACTTCCTCTCTTGCTTCTGTCAATCGCAGGACGAGGATCATCGAATCGCTTCGAAGCATGCCCTTCGCACCATCTGTTGGAATGCACGAGGTCCCTTCTATCTCGGTCGGAGAAGCCATCAGGGTTGTAGACTCGGAGGAGGGAAGCGAGGACGAAGACGACGTCGACGTTCAGATTTCACGTGAGTCGTCTCTTTTTTCGTCTGCGATCTCTGCGATTTCCCAAAGCTTACTTCCTTCTCCTCTCTTCTTTCCCAATCAGATCGACTCACGGACATCCATCGCTCCTCCGCTCGCAAACAAGCCAAAACCGCTTCGATGGCTCGCCAACAGCAACGAGCGAACGCAAGAGCTTCTCAGATGGACGTCGACGGCGACGACGAGGAGGATCATCACCATCACCACGACCAGAACCATACTTCTCCACCCGACTTCTTCTCCTCCACCTCTCGCTTCCAACAGTCCTTCGCCTCCCGTCCGCCCATCCTCTACAACAACTCGACGGGGAACGCCTCTCCGTCCATCTCCCTCGCCACCGTGGCCGAACAGATGAACATCGCTACCAACGGGAGGAACGGCAGTGGAGCAGCTCGTCGGGCAGGAGGAAGGAGCACCTTCGCTCGAGGAAGGGAGGAGGTGAAGAAGCAGAAGAGGAACTTCTTTGCTGGAGGGTCGCCGTTGCCTGTGCTTTCTGGAGGAGAGGGTTGGTGACGAGGGTAGACTAGACCATGCTAGTCTTTCAGAAGAGACGGTTCCCCGTATCTCTCTATCTCCTTCGTAGCGTCTCTCTTTCACTCTCGTGAGCTTCCCTTTTCTTTGATCTTTCCCTCTTCACGTCTTGAAATGCCCCTCCCTTTCCACTTCTTCGATTTCTTTCACGTCATCCTTTTGATATCTCTTTTCAACTACCATGCCTTCGTATCTTCACCGCTCAAGATTGCTGCTGAGGAGGCAAATCAACGAGGGCGAGTCGACACGCCAAGGGCGACGCGTCGAGAGAGAACTCTCTTCCTCATTTGACTGCTGATTGCATCAACTTGATCAGATCAGACCCGCCGCTTGTAGATTGGGTACGCCTTGAGGCTGATGATCTCTTACGGTAAACGATTTACAAATACGAGCTGCACGGCGATGTCAATCTTTGCAACACCCTTGAGACTGACTATCTCCCTCTCTTCACTGTTTCCTACTCCCCCATTGATCTCCTTCCTTCTCTCCCTCCGGATCTCACAGAGTTCTCGCCAGTTTCTCCGTCAAAACCCACGACGCCTCGAACGGTTCGAGGCGTTCCGTCTCGTTTTCTCGTTCTCTGTCCAAATCGCTCTACCCTCCATACCCCTCCTGTAACTCGGTCGATGGAAATCGTCCTTTCAAACGTCGTCGAGGTCCTGAGAGAAGGACGAAGCGCTCGCTCGCTCGTCGGGGACCTCTCGCCCGCTCCCGTTCTCTCACCCTCGATCTCCTCAGATACAGAGGTCATTCAAATTTCATCCTAAAGCTACAAAGTCCGAGGTCTACCATCCATTAAGGAACAGGTCTAGGTCTCCCACCACCGCCGCCTGTCAACGTAAAGCCCGAAACCACAAAGTCAGCTCTCTCGTCTCGTCTCGTCTCCTCTCTCTTCTCCTTCCCTCTCCTCGGTCGAATCGAACGCACCCATCCCACCCCCAACGGCTTGTTTCTTTCCTCCTCCACCACCAGCCGCTAAACCTTGCACCCCAGGTCCATTCCTCAGCGGCGCGATGGGTCGTTGGACCTTCACGGGAGACGCTGGAGGAATGGGTCGTTTGGTCAACGAGAAGCGAGGGACTCGTTTGTGAGTATCCCAGAGCTGAGCATGAGTTCCTGAGCCGAGAGGACGGGAGGTATCTTCGGGATGGAGGGGAGAAGAGGGAGGAATGGAGGGACTGGACGGGAGGGGAAGGAGAGGAGAGGAGAGTGAGCGAAGTTTGAGGAGCGACACGAGAGGGAAAGAAGGCGAAAGGAGGTGAAAGGACGCACTCCCAGAGACCTTGAGATCCGGGTTGGATGGAGGGATTGGCGATGAAAGGGTGCGCTTCTGTTTCGTCGAAGGAACAGGAGGGGAAAAAAAGGAAAGAGTCAAATCGAGTCGCGTCGAACGTAGAGTTGAGTTTCGTCGTGCACCGACCCGTATTCAGAACGTAGTCGTCCAGCGACATCAGGTCTGGCGGAGATTGAAGAAGGTAGTGATATCTGATCGAGAGAAAAGAAGGAAAAGTCAGCGAAGAAGATGAATCGGCGACGAAGAAGACGGCGGACGGACTTGAGCGTCTCAGCGAGAACGAACGACTCCATGTTGTCCATTTTCCTGTGAACCGCCGATCAATGAAGTCAGTTAAGTACGAGCCGTAATCTAGGAGGACTCGGCGAGGGTACTAACGAAGGTTTCACCTTCCTGACGTCGCTTACAGACGAGAAACCGTACTCGACGAGGGTTGTGTTGGCCCTATTCGGACGAGGAACAAGAGTCGTCAGCAAAATATCGAAGTGGGGATGAGTGAGAGGTTCTAGGTATTTACCAAGAAGTGAACATCCGCCAGCCCTTGTCCTGAAAAGCCCGAGAGAGAGGTAAAAGAAGTCAGTTCGTCGACGCGTCGAGCGGAGAGATCGTTGAAGTGTAAACAAACCTGCCAGATCGGGTCTCCAGCTGCAAAGACGGAAGGCAAACAGCATTAGTTACCGCTTTCCTATAATCCGTTCGCGTTCAGATACTCACTCAAGCGATACATGTAGAAGACCGACCTGCAAAACGGCAACGTCAAAAAGTCAGCTATCGCTCCTCGCTTCTTCCCTCCTCCTCTCGCTTTCAAACTCACTCAATAGTCTCCGGCCTCCCAATGTACCTCGGACTGCTCTCCTTGACTCCCATCGGTCTTCCCGCGGGTGTCTTGTACAACAGCTTCCCTTCCTGATCGACGATGTTGACGAACTGCTTCGGATCGTCCTCAGCGAAGAATATGACTTTCTCGGGTTGAAGACCTGATTCGGTTAGAGCTCCCTACAAGCCATCGAAGACGAAAGGCGACGCGGAGGGAGAGTGGAGGAAGGCGAAGAGGGAAGGTCAGTCGCGTCGATCTCAAACGAGAAGAAGAAGGAGAGATGGTGGGTTCGAGAAAAGACGAACCATATAGTAACAAGTCTGCGTGACCTCCTTCGCAGTATCCAAGTCGCCTGGTCGGTTGAGTAGACGAGCTCCGAGACCGATCATAGCTCTGCGATTCCCCATAAACCACCGGCGAGAACGATTCAGCTGGACTCAAGCAACGCGGGCGACGGAGCGAGAAAATATCGACTCACCCAGCAAAACAAGTCAAATGTTCCAAACTCCCTTCGAATTTCCCTTCTTTGATTTCACCGATCGTCTACGCCGAAGGAAGGGAGGTTGAGTCAGCGAGTGAACGGAAAAGGACCTAGTGAAGGAGGAGAGGAAGGAGACGAACGACGAGTTTCCTCCCAGGAATAGACGTGACCATTCGGATGATGGTGCTGTAGGCTGTTTCCATGACGGCGGTGTACTTAAGAACGAGCGATTGAGAGAGAGGGAAGGAGGGAAGGAGGGAAGGGAGTTTAGCGTTCGTTCGGACGCGTCGTCGCGCTTTCGTTCCTTGACGAAAGCGAGGGAGAGATGGGTTGAGGGAGGGGAGAAAATATCTTACCATTCTAGCGTACTGAGGCAGTCTCCCTTGAAGAAGCTGATGTTGCTTGATGAGGTACTCGTAGTAGGAGTCGGCTACAGCGAGAACGGATCCCGAGAGAAAGTTCGTCAGTTCGAGTTCGACGCGCCGAGGATTTGCTTCGAGATCGAGAGGAATGATACGGATGATGCTCACCAGATCCACCGAAAGTGAAGATCCCCTTGAACCTGTCGATCTCGTCGGGATCGAAGCTCGTGGGCATGAGAGGAGGGTACGATGATCGAGGCGAGAGGCGAGTGTCGATTACGTCGGTGACTCGTTGAACCTGGAGAGGTAGAAGAAACGAAGAAGTCGAGGCGTGAGTGAGCGACTAGACGGAGAGGTATTTGAGGAAGAGGAAGCGGGGGAGGGTGAAAGGCTGTGTCTCGACAGAGGGGAGGAACGGGAATGCGAGCAGGAAAACGAAAATGAAGACTCACAAAGTTGAAGTACGTCTGATTACCCGTCAACTGACTTAGTCTCGTCATCTCGAGAGTCATGGAACCAGCTTTGATCCCGAACCGAGCGAGCAGCCGCCAAGAGTCAGCAAAGGACTCGATCTCGACGCGTCCTGAGATCGAGCTCACCTTCGGCCAGCGAAACACGCATGTTCGTTCCGAATCCGAAAGGTCGTCCAGGCTTGAGAGATCCGTGAGGGATTCCAGAGGCTGTCTCGAAGGCTGGGATGCTGTGAGGGAGCGAAGATGAGGGGAGTAGGGACGTGAGCTGGACGCGAGGGGCTCAGACGAGAGAGACGAGGGACGATGGACGTACAGAATCTTCCCCAGCTCCTCGGCACGATCCAGCATGAGCTGATCTCCAGTCTGATCCGAGAAGCAAAGGTAACGAGCAAGGAGAGTGGGCTCGACGCGTCCGTCACGTTCTTCCCTCTCCCTCTCGACTCACCAGATCGTATGCACTCAGTAACCCTCCCAGGTACCTGATCGTCGTCTCGAACACAGGTAGCGAAGGCCAGTACCTCTCCTCCAACACATCCGATCTCCCTCCAAAGTTGCCAGTCTCGTAGAGAAATCCTTTCGTCGTCGACCGACCCGAAATGGTGTCGAAGTCGAGAAGACGGACGTGTTCTCGAGCGAGGGAGTATTCCGAGGGGAGAGAGAGGAGGAGGAGGGTGTCGAGGGAGCTGCCAGAACGAATGGAGTGGTGGTGAGTGAATTGATCAAGGGAGGAAGAGGGGAAGGAAGGGAGAGAACGCGCACTCGATGATGGTTGCTCCCCAACCGTTGAAGGGAGAGGAAGAGAGACCTGTGTTGGGTTTGACTTCGTCGTAGCCTGTAGAGATCAGAGATCCGATCAGACTTTCATTAGTCCTATCTCCGAAAAGATAAGATCGGATCCGACTCACCCCACGCTCGTTTCTTGTAGCCCTCCCACGAGACCAAGAACCCGTTCCGAATCACCTCCCTTCTCCCTTCCAACAGTTCTTCCCTCCCGTTTCTCCCCTTGACGAACGCACTCTGCTCCGCCTGAACTCTAGGAGCGACCTTCCATGGTTTCCCCATCTTTGGTGGTTTCCATTTCTTCGCGAAATCCGGCCAGGGCTGACCGTATCGGTTGCTCTCGTTTGGCGGAGGAGCATCTCGGTTGGTGAGATCTGGAGGAGTTGGAGGGTAGATTTGGGAAAGATTCGCGAGAGGGAAAGGTCGAAAGAGGGGAGGAGAAGAAGGTGGAGGAGAGGAGAGGAGAGGGAACCATTCTGCTCCGAGAGGCAGAGAGCTCAAAGAGGGAGAGTCGGGAGGGAGGAGGGAGGCCCAGTCCTGGGTTTCGGTATCCTGTCCTAATCGGTGAATTCGAGAGTTGGCTTGAGCATTGGAAGGGAGATAAGGGTTGAATAACGCCGGATTGGAAATCGGAGGGAGTGGTAGGATCGAGGAGGAGGAGGAAGGGTGGTGTCGGTGAAGGAAGAAGAGGTAGAACAAGAGGGAGGAGATGGATCCGAACGAGAGAAGGACCAGAGTTCGATTCGACCGAACCAGAGATCGACGAGAGAGTCGGAGGGTGGAAGGAAGATCTTCTAGAGTTTTTGGGAGGAGGTGTCGCATCGCTCAAAGATCGACGTTGGGGCAGAAGGAGGGGTACGAAAAGGGAAGGAGGGAGGAAGGAGGAGCCGCGGTGAGCTTCGAAGGAGGAGGGTCATCGACTTCGTCGCCTTTAGCGACCACGACATATCAAGGGAAAGAGAGTGAATATATACTTCTCAGATTCAACTTGACCCAGTTCATTTTTCAGCAAACTTGCCCAAAAAAAGAAGCCCCGGAAACCCTCCTCCTCTCTTGACTTCGGTGAGCTCGACCTCTCCTCCCCCTTCTCGGTCCTCCCTCTTCCCTCGACTATGTACCCAGCAGCTCCATCGATCTCAATCTCGTCAGCATCACCGCACCTGCTCTCTTCCAGCTAAGTTCCGACTCACTCTCGAAATACCTACAAGGTCCCTCTCGCTCTCGCCCTCCTCTTCTGTTTTTGTTTGGTTCTCTCCGAGTTGATCGCCTCCTCTCGTCTCAGTTCTTGGTTGGACTTTCTCAGAGCTTCAGTGTCCTTCTTTCAACAAGCTGAAGCCCGGAAGGATCAGTCGAAGAAGCGACGACGGCTTAATCAAGTAAGCATCATGAGCAGCGACGATGCGCTTTTCTTCTTCGTTCTCGCTCGTTCAAAGGTCTTGGAAAGGGGGTGAAGATCTCCCCCACTATTATCATATCGTCAGAACTCAGTAACAGTAAACAGTAAAAGCAAAAGCACGAGCAGAAAAGCAACCCAAAGACCAACCAACGAAAAGACGAGGGAAAGCAAGCGAGTCGTTTAGTGACCCTCCTTCTCAGCCTTCTTTCCTCCGAGCTGCCAGACGGGGATCCTGAAGTAGGTCATTCCGACGGGGGAGATCAAAGCGGCGAAGGCGACGTAGAAGGCGAGGAAGGCGGTTCCGAGTCCGAACCTGCGAGAGACGGGAGGAAGAACGAGGGGTCAGCTTTCGGTTTGTTGTGTTTTGGTTTGTTTTGTTGACGGGGAGCGAAAGAAGACGTACCATCCAGCGACGTGGAACCACTTGTCGGATCCGTTGACGAGGTGATCGACGTAGTTCATGTATCCGATAGCTTGGCTGTAGAACGAACAGAGATCAGCACGACGCTCAAACGGGGAGAGAGAGAGAGCGAGAGAGAGAGAGAACGCACAACATGAACTGGAAGAAAACGCAGACGAACATGCCGACGAGGCAAGCGTTGGACTTGAAGGAACCGAGGACAAAGATGAAGGACATGCTGTGAAGAAAAGACGAGAGAGAAGAAAGGTGAGCAGTCGGAAAGACGAGAAAGGAGTGAGCAACGACGCGTTCGAAAAAGGGAGAGAGGAGGAAAAGCTCACATCATCCAGGAGAAGAGCTGAAAGCGAGAGAGATGGAGTGTCAGTAGACTTTCGAGGTCTAGAAGTGATTATGAAATGACTCACCCAGATCGAGATGGCGTTTCCGACCTCAGCGTAGCCCTTGAGAAGAGCGAGTCCCTTGAGCATGGTTCCCGTGGAAGGATCGAGGAGGTAGGAGGCCTGAACTCCGGAGGCAGGGCTAGAAGGAAATAACGATCAGTACCAGCTAGAAAGGTTTCAGGTGTTGCAAAGGAGAACTTACAGGAGGGCGATCTGGGAAAGGGAAAGAGGGAGAGGTCAGCGAGGTTGGTCGAAACGAGACGCGTCCCAAGGTCGTCGCTCGTACTCACAGCGAACGAGAGGTAGAACCCTCCGTAACTGGTGAAGGTCGTAGCGGCGAAGGTGTTTCCACAGGCAAACTCCCACATTCTGAAGAAAGCAGGGGAACGAAAAGAGGGTCAGTTCGAGCCTGAAACGTCGCAAGGAAGAGTGGAAGAGAGCTTCGACTTACCCAGCGAGGATGGTGTTGAGCCCTCCAACCGACAGAGCCAGACTGATCACGACGTTGGGGTTGGTGATACCTCGAGCGTTGAGCACGTACATGGAGTTGACGAAGGTGGTGATTCCGAAGGAGAAGAGACCAAGGGGGGCAGGGTCCGCGAACTGTAGGAGGACGGAGGGAAGGTCAGAGCGATTTCGAGTGTTTGACTTTGCTTAACAACGAGGATCGTGCGAGAAGATACGTACCTTCCTGTGGTATACTGGGAATCCAGGCTGGCTGGTATCGACTGGGTGTCCGTCTGTAGAGAGAAGAGAAGAAGGGAGGAGGGGGGTTTGGCCTGTTGAACGAGAAACAACCGGAGGGAGGAAAAGGCGAACTCACGAGGAGTAACCATAGGCCTGAGAGGTCCAGCTTCGTATTGACCAATCTGCCTCTTCTCAGCATGAGAAGGATCGACAGAGTTGTTGGAGGAGGATTGTTCAAGAGCGGCGGACATGGTGAAGGAAGGAGAGTTGAAGAAGGGTGGAAGGACGATGGCGGTTAGGTAGAGAGCGAGAGCGGATTTGGTTTCGATCTTTGTAGAGCAGCCAAGGAAGAAGTCAACATGGCTCCGCCGTTTCATCTATGGGTCTTCTGACCCAGGTCGTAAACAGGGCCAGAAGAGCAGGTGATGTTGGGAAGAAGATTCCGGTTATCGATTCGGTCGGAAGGAGATTAAGCGACGCGTCGAACACCATCTTCAGATACCGAAACACGCTTGAAGACCTTCCTTTACGGCTTCAGGCTTGTGAAAGACAGGAAGAGAGAGGCGGAAGAAAATCAGCGTCGCGATTGAACAGAAAGGGGAAGAGGAAGGGACGTGAGAAGACTCACGGACGCGATTCCCTCCCTTGATGAAACGCGTCCTCGAAATCGGATCTTGCTGATTGGAAGGAAAGGAAAGATCTGCAGATGTCCGTAAAATTCATCAATAATTCCCCAAACCTCATCTCTTCACAGCGTAGATTGATTTGAACCCCAAGTAGAGCCCAAAATTAACCCCTCGCCTGGCGAAAGAACTGCCCATCAGCCTTCCCTTTTTTTCTCTCGAGGAAAAAACAAGGTCTGAAGGTACTCACACCATTTTCAGATAGAATCCCAGCTGGCTACTTCCAGTCTTAACCGTCCTCGTTCTCTTTGGGTCTTCCAGGTCTGGAACGAGAAGCTGAAGGAAACAAGAGAGGGACGAAACGCGTCGCAGCTCAGCAAGGGGTAGCCGAAACGTCGAGAGAAACAGCGGAGATCGCTCACCTGGCTTCTCCAAAACCCACTCAGAGTTCCAACGAGAAGCAGGGAGTTCAAGGGAGTTCTCCTGTTCCAAAGGCGTCTGGACTGCCAAGGAGCGAAAAAAGGAATAGGCGAGAAAGTAAGCGAAGGGAGGGACGGGACGCGTATTGAAACTCGGCTCTTCCCTCTCGCTTTGACCTCTTCGAAGGAAGGGAAGAATATTGCGTCGAGACTCACTGATATCTGTCCTAGGTCCGACATGGTTCTTGAAAGACTCCTCCTCGACCCTATCGAATCGTCCACCGTCCTCCAAAATCGTCGACTCGACGAGCTCCCTCAAGGAGACCGAAAAGAGCCGAAGCCTTGTTTCCGTAGACAAGGTCTGGATGTAGAGAGAAGACCCATTGTATCTGCTTGTTTCCTTCGCAGTCTTTGAGCTCGCCCCGGAGAAGAAGAGAGAAGGCGCGTGTGAGTCGAAGGAAGCGGATCCAGAGCGAGGAAAAGGGACGAACGTCGGGTTCCTCGATGATGAGGAATCCACCGACTCGAAGACACCGCAAAGCTTCCAGGATAGTGTTCTGATACATGTGAGGAGTCCACCAGAGGAGACAGTGGATGTGGACGAGATTTCTGAAACGACAGAGCCGATCAGCGATGGGATCGAACGCGCCTCCGAGCTACATCTTCAAACTCACAAGTATTCCCCAGGGTAGGGAAGCCCATCCGTGATGTCCCAGACCTCCGTATTCAGGTTCTGAGGAACGAATCTGGACGTGTAGGATGAGAACGATGAGCTCTCGTGCTTCCTCGTTTCCTCGTACCAATCCGAGATCGCAATGGACTCACCTCGTCTCCACAGGAATCAGATCGATCGCATACACCTCGACCTCAGGGAACGTTGAAGCAACATCCGTCGCCCATATCGCTTCGAGTCCAGATCCTGCAAAGAAGAGAGGGAAGAAACGACGTGACGGGATCAGCTCGAGCTCTCTCTTCCTCCTTCTTCCCTCCCTCAACCCTCAAGACTTCCCCCCCTCTCTTGTGCAGCTACTCTCAAACACATGAGCCATCGCGAGTAGCAAACTGATGGGCTCACCGATATCCAAAACCCTCGAATCGTTACTCTCGTTCAGCATCCTCTCGATCCCTCCCTCCCTACTTGTCAATCGCTCGGGGAAAAGCTTCCCGCCGCGAGGGAGCTAGAGAGTTCACGGAAGTTTGATCATGAGGGAAGACGAGGGGGAGTCATGGTGGTGGTTGGAGTTTAAAAGAGAGCGAGGTCGGTGAATGGGAGAAAGCGAGGCTGTCCTGCGACATATATCGGACTCAAATTCTGGCTGCGATGAAGAAGTACGTGTGAAGACATCGTATTTTGGTCGTTATGCTGCAAAGAAGACACAAAGGAGGTTAGGAAACGAGGAGAGGAACGAGACGTTGCGAGAAGGAGCTCACCAAAAAAAGGCAGATCGAGCTCATTCCTCGTCGTCCTCTGCCTCTCCTCCCTCCTCACCCTCGCCGTCGCCCTCCTCTTCCTCCTCAGCTTCGGCAGGGGTGACCATTTCGTTGAGCCTGAACCAAATACCGAAAAGAGTCGACGAGTCAGTTCCAGCTCCCTTCGGACTTCGACTCGACTTCAACTTCGACTTCGAGCACTCACAGATGAACGAAAGGTTGAACGATCTTGATGACTCGAAGGAGCTCGTCTTGCCACCCAGGAGAGGTAACGTCGTTGTCCTTGAACCTGCGGAAACAAAAGAGGAAGGGGGCGGGGAGGAGAAGTCAGCGAGAGATGGAGAACGAGAGGAGACGGGGAGGAAAGAGGGAAACGAACTGCTTGATGACCGCCACCGATCTAAGCTTGAGAAGATCAATGTCGGGATGATCTTTCGAGATTCCTTTAGGAGCGACTTTGAGAGCCTGATGGACCGGGAACGTGAAAAAATAACGGGAACGATCAGCTCGAATCTCGACGCGTCGAGCTCGACCTTCCATCTTCTCGGACCACGTCTCCTCTCCGCCCAGACCTCAGATCAGAAAAACAGGAAACGTCAAGCTCGATGAACTCACATCCTCCCCGCCAAACACACTCCTCCTTCTCCTCGCGCTCGGCGCATCGTGATCCTCCGCTTCCTCCTCGTCCTCGTCGCTCGAGTCGGCAGCCTTCTTCTTCTTCTTGGGCTTCTTCTTCGCATCGGCGAAAGGTTTGGGTTCTCCGAACTCGGCAACAAACTCCGGAGCGGAGAGGATTTTTCGAAGACGTTTTGGGGAGTTGAGGATGAAGGCTCTGGAGCGAGGGAAGGAAGGAGAGAGAAGGCGAAGGTCAGCTCAGTCAAATCGACTTGCAATCAGAGATGAAAGAGAAGAGGGAATTGGTTGAGACGGAGGGACGAACCGAATAGAAGCTGTGGGGACAGAAGAGTCGGCGAAACGGACGAAGTCAGAAAGAGCAGGGACGAACGGAGCGAAAGAGAAGTAAAGAGAGGGGAGAGAACATACCAAGCTGATCCTTGTCAGGTCCCCAGACTCCAGCAGCGAGAATGGATCGTCCGTTCGGCATGACTGAAGAGGAAGAAAGAGGGACGGAAGGCGGAGTGAAGATCAGGAGCGAGACGAACGAGGAAGAAAGGAAGGAGTGGAAGGGACTGCAAAAAAAACAAAATGTGCTCACTCATGACGTGGTCTAAAAAGTAGGAACAGGCAAAGAAGAAGAAAGAGCGTGAGCAAGCCTTCCTCGAAAAGAGAACGAAGAACAAAGACGCGTCGCGTCGAGAAGGGCGAGTTGGTTTAGACGTACAGTGAGCGAAACCTCCCTTCCTACCAGTTCTAGAGAGACTTGCGGATAGGTTCTGGATGTTGAGAAAAGCGGGAAATGAAGAAGAACAGTTGAAGGTCAGCGTGGACGAGATCGGACGCGTCGAGCAAAGGTCGAAGGACGGAGAAGAACGAGCGAGATGAACCTTCTTGTAAGGGGTCTTGTCGTTCGAGAATCGGACGTCTCTGTAGATTCTATGCTGTAGATCGTGACCCGAAGGAAGAAAAGGGTGAAGTGAGCTTCGACAGGGCAAGGAAAGAAGGAGGGGCCGAAGCGAAAGGAACGAACCACCAAGTCCTTCGACGGCATGTAGGGGATCTCATCATCGATTTCCATAATCTTGGGAACGAGGGTATCGACGAAAGCGTTCCATTCCTTCTCAGCCATTCGGTATCGAGGTTCGTTGGCCCAGACTGTGGCGGAGACGAAAGGGAAGAGCTCCAGTCAGGACGCGAGCTCGAGAGAAGGAGGAGGGAGGGAGGAAAGAGAAGCCCACACCACTCCCGATCGTTGTGGCCAGGCTTCGTGAGATCCTCTAGGAATCCGAGGGTGTTCTTGGAGACCTGACCAGCGGGGACTAGAGGTTGAAACGAGTGAGAAGGTAGTCGGACCGAGCGAGATCGAGACGGTCAAAGAAGGGAAGGGAGGCAGGGAAGGAGAATGGAGCTCACCGAGACCTGTGGTAGGCGCTTTGACGACCTGCCTGACGACTGTAGTTCCATCCTTCGACTTGAAAGGTTTTCCCTTGCCCTTGGAAACGACGTTCTCCTCCTCCTCGTCGTCTTCTTCGATCTCTGAAACCTCAGCAGAAGCGTCACTCGCATCCTCCTCCTCGTCCTCCTCCTCGTCGTGGCTCTCCTCCTCCTCTGCACCCTTCCTAGACTTCTTGTTGGGCTTGCCACCTTCCTTCTCTTGAAGTTTCCTCTTCTTCTCCCTCTCCTTGTTTCTCGATTCCTCGAAATCTGAACCGTCGATATCGCTCGAACTGATTTCCTGGTCGTCGTCGTCCGAGGAGAGCACGATGACCTCCTTCTTCTTCTTCGTCCCTTTGCCCCTGGAAGCTGAACCTGAGGCTTTTCGAGTCGGAGCTGGCTTGGATTTGGGAGTAGGAGCTTTGGAAGAAGAGGAGGAAGCTCGTGAGGAGCGTTTGGAGGTGGAAGGGGTCGCCATAAGGAGAGAGCGAGGGGGAGTGAGAGTTGGGAGGGAAAGGCAAGAGTGATCTCCTTCCAAACCGCGACCATCTCCTTTGGAGAACCTTTTCAGGAATTGTTCTGTCATTCGTCCAAACTCGCTGGTAACCATCTGGCGTTCAGCTCGAAAAATGTTAGCAAATGCACGAACAGCAGGAGGGAGAGGATTCCCGAGGAAGGTGAGCTCAACCTCCGCGCCTTTCCTTGCTCAACTTCTCTCCCTCTCCTTCCTTGCTTCTCACCTTTCTCTTGCCAAGCTGATCTTTCGATCACCTCTTCATACTTCTCCAGTCCCTCCGATCGTCTTCCCTCTGGAAATTATCCCAATACATCCTCTCCCATCTCGACCAGCTCTCCCTCGCCCAACTCTGCCTCGCCGGCTTCTCTTCTCTCCTGGTTGGTCCGAAAAAGAAGCTAGGATCGAAAACCGTAGACTAGCGAGTTTACATAAGATGGGCGATCAGAGATCTCGAAACGAAATAGGATGGAGAATCGAAGATGCAGGCGAACAAAGAAGGAACAAAAGGACGACAGACTTAGGTAGAATAGAGGTATGTGGATCAACACGAGAGGGTAGAAAAAAAGAGGGTAAGTAGAGGTGAGCGGTCAACGCGTAGAGAAGGGCAGGGTGAGACTAGGTAGATATGGGGGGAGATGAGAGAGGGAAGGCGGGAGGTCCATCGAAGACGAAAGAAGAGGGAGGGCGGGAGGCTTAGTGAGAAGGATGTCGAGATTGATGCTGCTGATGTTGATCGGCGACGGAGGCGATGTGGGAGAAGGGAGGGAGGGTGGTGTGACTGGAGTTGGCGTTCGGAGGGTTGGGCTGAAGGGAGGAGAGAAAGATGAAGACGCGTCTCGTCAGTTCTGCGTGCGTTGCTTCTCTTCGTCGAGAGAGAGAGAGAGAACAACTCACCACTCTGAACATCTCGTTATACCCATCCAAGCTCAAGCCCTGACTCGACATCCCCGGTAACGAGAGGTTGCTAGCCTGGACGACTGGACGTCCGTAAGGATCGTACTTCGACGAAGGAGAAGCGTAGCGACCGGAGGGACTGCCGAGGTTCGTGTGTTCTCTGAAGTCTCTCGAGAGTTGATCTCCGATCGAGCCTGATCCGTGAGGGAGGGAGTAGAGTTGAGGAGAGGACGTGGAGCCTTGGGAGGAGACGGAAGCGGCTGTCCGACTGAGGGAGGAAGGGTACTGGCGAGGGGAGGAACGAGGTCCGGGATCGCCTGAGAAAGGGAGAGAAAGAGGAAAGGGTCAGTCTCAGAGTGATCGAGTGGGAGCAGAGATAGAGGAGAGAGATTGAACTCACTGTCCACACTCTGGAAGGTCATGATCGAAGGAGAACGTAGCGAGTTGGCGTCGAGCGAAGACATCGAATGATCGTCGTCTCCATCCCTCCGACGCGACTTGTGTCGATGCTCCCTCGTCGGATCGAAAGGTTTGAAGGGTCCACCTGAAGCTCCACTCCGATGGGAAGCTGACGATCCACCGAGATGAGGGTTCGAAGCTGAGTGGTTGAGGGAGGACGAACTGGGAGCTCCGAGACGATCTCTCGACGACGAGGAAGCTGCCGACTGTTGTCGATCGACCTGTTTCCCCTTGTCCTTCTGAGGGGACCTGTGGTCCGTAGCAAGCATCGACCGTCCAGTTGTCATGTCCCTCCACTCGATCTCGACGACTCCTCCTCCGTTGGCCTTGTTCGTGCTGACCTGCTCGGCGACGAGTCGATCCCTCTTCTGCATGACGGCTCTCGCTCTCTCCCTCGCCTGAGCCTGAGCAGCCTCCCTCTTCGCCAACTCGAGCTGCTTAGCCACCCTCTTCGCCTCCTTCTGAGCAGCCTTCACGTCGAGAGGATCGTTGCTGACCGACGGGGAAGGTCCTGAGTCGGGAGCGTTCGAGATCGACTGAGTCCGTTTGAGAGGAAGCGAGTGCGACGATCCGTTGGGTTCCTCTCCGACGGGAGCGAGAGACTCGTGTTTCGACTCGTTCGAACCTCCAAAGACAGATCCGAGTCCCCACTTCTTCTTCTTTGGGACGGGGAGAGCTGCTCGTTTCGCTGCTTCGACTTGAGCGTTGGCCATGACGACGTCCTGTCTTCGAACTCGTTCGTCGTCCATCGGGGGAGGCATCGAGAGCTCGTCGTCGTAGGGAGTACGGATGGTAGGAGGAGGGTGCTGGCGGTAGTGAGATCCGTTTCCTGGAGTATCGATGTGGGAGGAAGAACTGGCGTGACTGCCTGAGTTGACGGTGCTGCTCGATTGAGCGAAGGCTGGGGAGATGGAGGAGTGGCTTCGACCGTCGTAGCCTTCGTAATTCGATCCGTCGTAGTGGTTCTGACTGAGATGAGAGTTGCTCGATCCATGACTCGCTTGGGAGGAGTGCTGCTGCTGCCACGAGTTCGACGTCGGCGACGCAGACGACGGCTGATCCTCCTTGAAGTTGTAACGACTGATTCCCGACGGTGGAGCTCGTCTTCCGTAGCTCGAGAGATCTGCTGCTGGAAGATCGAGCTCTCGAAGTTGGTCGACGAGAGCTGAGGCTCCGCTCGTCCGTATCCGAGGAGAGATGAGGGTCGAGGCCGACGAGATGTTGTGCTCGAGTCCTGGAGTGTCGTAGACCGTCTTCTGGGAGTTTTGGGAGTGGATGGAGATGCCGGATCCTCCTGAGGGTGAAGAAGGGATTTGAGAGGGAGAGTCGCGGTACTGAGGGTAGAAAGGAGCTCGGGTCTGGTTTTGGTTCTGGGCGAGGAGAGGAGAGAGTTGAGGAGGAGGGAGGGTTCGAGTGGATCCGTCGACGATGTTGAACGAAGGAGGGTTCTGGTGAGGGATAGACGAGTGGGAAGGAGGGAGATCTCGTTCTGGGACTCCGTGGACGACGCCGGAGTTGGGAGGAGAGATGAGGACCGAATTCGAGGACGACGACGAGAGATGAGGTTGGGAGGGTCGACCGGGGAAGGAGGAAGGGGAAGGAGCTTCGGGCATGGCTGGGATGTAGGGAGTGGCTTGGATGCGAGGAACCGTGATTCGGAAGTAGGCGTGTTCGAGGCAGGCTTTGGCGGTGATTCGATGTTTTGGGTTGTATCGAAGGCACTCGGAGATGCAGTCGATGAGGGTGAGAGGGATGGAAGGTTGGAAGAGGGAAGCGAACGGTGGTGGTGACATCTGAGACAAAAGAAGATGAGAACAGAAGAAGGGGTCAGTAAAGGGAAAAGACGAACTGCGACGCGACGAGGGTTGGAGGGACGAGAGTCGAGTCGAATTCACCTTCGGAAATCCAAACCCAACAGCTCTCGCCATCTTGATCCCTCGATCCCAATCTCCTCCTCCTCTCGGCTTCCCTCTCTCGTCCAGTCCGTACTCCCTACTCGGATCTCCCAAGATCGCACAGATCTTGTATACCTGATCCACCTCGCTCTGACCAGGGAAGATCGGCTTGAGGTTGACGAGCTCAGCTAAGATCGTCCCCAGAGCCCACATATCCACCGGAGGTCCGTAGTCTCGACTCCTCAGCAGCACCTCGGGAGCTCGGTACCATCTCGTCGAGACGTATTCGGTGTAAGGAGGTTTCGAGTTGATCTCCCTGGCGAGTCCGAAGTCGGCGAGCTTGACGATGACCACGACGTCCGTTTCCATCCTCGTTCCTGGCGGTATCGGCGTCTCTCGAACGGGAAGGTAGTCCTGAAGTCCAATGGTGGTGACGAGGAGGTTCTCGGGCTTCATGTCTCGATGGAAGTAGCCTGAAGCGTGGATGTGATCGAGACCGGAGATGACCTGATGGAAGACGGAGGCGATCAGACCTCCAGCGAGAGGACGACCTTTGCGCGACTTGGTGAGTTGGTAGAGGTTTCCTTCCATGCACTCGAAGACGAAGTAGAGTTCCTTGGTTGGTTGGAGGAAGGCGTCGTAGAGGGGGATGATGTTCGGATGGGAGGGGATCGACCGTAACGACTGAGGAAGCAAAGGATCGAGATGAGTGACTCGTCTTCTGAACAAGAAATGTTCGCATCGACACCAACAGCTACTCCTCCTCGATAGGAAAAATCTCGGCGAGATGCGACCTCGAAAGTTGAGACTCTGAGGCCGAAGGAAGGAAAGCACGACCAACTCACCTCGAGCTCCTTCAGCTTCCCAGCTTCCTCCCACCCTCTCTCCCAAACCCTCTTCATCCTCTTCACCGCCACCAGCCTCTTCCCCACCCATTCTGGTCTCGCTCCGGCTCCACACTGCATCGGACTGAGAGTCGTTCCAGCGGGAAGAGGAGAGTGCCAGTCGCAAAGCCAGACGGTTCCAAACGATCCATCTCCGACGAGCTTGACAGGTGTGTACGAACGAGGAGCGTCTGAGAGGAAGGTTGTGAAACGAGTAAATGTAAGTCAGCTGGGTCGTCGATCTTAAAGGAGAAGCGGTAGAGAAAAGAGCTGGAGAGTAACGAGACGAACGCCAGTCGAGAGGAGAGACCGCGAGGTGGGATGGAACTGAAGGAGGCTCCATCCCGTGAAGCCTCGTCGAAGGAGGAGAGAAGGTGATTGAAGAGGTCGAATCTTCAAAGCAGGAAGCAGGCAACGCGGGGAAGGGGGAGTCCTGCTCCCTGAGAGAAACAAAAGAAAGGAAGAGAACAAAAGAGGGTGGTGGTTTGGATTGACCTTCCCTCCTTTCACCTTCCTTCCCTGTTCTCTCAGCCCAAGACCACGTTGCGCTCCCCTGTCGGGCCCCTGATCGAGAGAACCTGTATGAACCCCGCAAAGAGTTCATATCCCGCCTTCTCGCTGTCGTTTCTGGGCCCACCTCCTCTCTCTCCTCTCTCCTCTCCTCTCCTCTCCCTCCTTCGCCTCCCTCGAGAGTCTCTGATCCCGAGATACGAAAGATTGGTGGCTGTTCTCGGAGAAATACAAACTGAGCCGAAATGAAGTAACTCACCTGGTGGCAGTACACCCCAAGAAGAACTACTGGCTGGTATCGACGAGCCGTTGCCTTTCGTCGTGCTTGTTGAGGTCGATCCGTTCAAAGATGACGAGTGTGGGTGCTGATGAGGATTCGAAGAGGAAGAAGAAGAAGGGTAGGAAGGATGTCGACGTTGCTGCTGCTGCTGTTGATGATGGGAAGGTGGAGGTGGTAGAGGGACGGTGGGTGGTGGATGAGAGGAGGAAGGCGTGGATTCGAGCTGATGGTGGTTCGAAGGAGGAGGAGGAGGAGGTGGAAGCCAGCTCGACGAAGGTCCAGATTCAACGACAGACATTCCAGAGGTTCAGGACGAGGTTCTGGTAGAAGACAAAGGTGGTATACGAGAGTCAGCACAGGTTTGAAGCGAGTGTATACAGCTCAGAGAGAGAGAGAGAACATCGGATCGGAGCTGACGAGAGGTGGAGGGAGGAGGAGAGGGAGGAGAGAGGCGAGCTTCAACTCTCCTGAAACGAAAGCTATACGGTTCTCTATAGGGAAGCAAGCTCTTCCCAATCCACCTATACAGCCTCCTCTACAAGTTCCAGAACCCTTTCCTACTAAGAATTCTTCCACAAACTCGTGAGCTCCCTCCCTTCCTCTCTCGATTCGAAGCTCATGGACTCACTGGTTCTCTCGTCAAACGAGTTTCTTTACAGATGTACTGAAGAGGAGATATGGGTCCTAATCCAGTTCCCTGGAAGATCGAAAGTCGTCTGGCTTTGAGGCTGAACCGGCAAGGAGAAGGGAAGGGGAGGGAAGAAGGAGAGCTCGAAGGAGCGAGGCCTCTGTAGAGTTTGGACAAGGGGAGACTTTAGGACCTCGGTTGCTGGTAGATGCTGCTAGATTCGAGGGGAGGGGCGTAGGCGAAGAGAGAGGAAGAGAATACGGAAGAGAAAGAAGGGGACGGATTCGGTGTTGGTCGTTGGGAGGGAAAGAAAGATCGAGCTAGGCCTTAAGAGGGAGGGAGACGTCAAGCGGGGGGTCTCACTATTGCATTCGAAAGTTCGACCTTCCAAACAAGAAAAATTGCTTCTACTCCTCGTCAAGTGTGTAGCCGATAGTCCAATTAACCCACCTGTCGAGACTCGGATCGAGAAAACCTGCTTCCACCCACCCCAGGAAGAAGGAAACGAAGGCGAGCCTTCAACGACGTCTCCTCCAAAACGAGACTAAGGAGGAACGAGACTGCGACGCCTGTTCGTTCTGACATGCTCTCTGTTCCCTTGAAAGGGAGATACGAAAGGGAAACGCATAGATCTACCGAATAGTGCTATTTCTAGGAGTAGCAGTCTCCCGCAACGAGTCGATGGGCGCATCGGCTCCCTGGAGAACGACGCGTCGAAACAACAAAAAGAAGGTCAGCTGAGGGAGATCGATCTTCGTGGAGCAAAAGAGTGGGTGGACGAACCTGTGCTGCTGGTATGCTTTGAGAGGGCGAAGAGGAGAAAGAGGATCGAAAGAGGATCGAAAGAGGAAAGAGAAAGAGGGAAGGTCAGCGGAGAAACGTCGTGGACGCGTTGGGAGGGTGGTGGGAAAGAAGGAAAGGACGAACGTCATCTCGCTGTCGTGCGACTTGGAAGGATTTCTTGGGTCTCCGTTGCATCCGACAAAGCTACCAAAAAGAGAAGAAGAGACAGTCAGTCTTTTTCTGACGCGATGAGGACGAAAAGAAACAAAACAACTCACTAGATGCGCGTCTTCTCCCCTCCCTCCGAGGCTCCAAAGTAGAGACTAAGCGAAACCACGTCCGTAAACACCGACACCTTCAAAGGGTACTCGGTCACTCCCAATGTCGAGGAGGAGGAGGATAGGAGTGCAATTTCCTGCGATGGTTTGAGTCCTCCTGCCGAAACTGGTAGACTGTCAGGGAAGGTGAGGCTGCAACGAGCGAGAGGAAAGGTTAGCACGAGAAACTCTACAGAAGACACACAAAACTGACCCTGCTGCACGATTGGCGTAGATTCTGAGAACGGAAGGACAGTATTCGCCACGGCCTTGAGAAGAAGACGAAGAAGCGACGCGAGGAACGAAAAGTATCAGCTTGGCCTTTCAACGGTAACAGCCTCGGTCTGGATCGAAGACACTCACCTGTTTTGACGAGAATTGATCGTACCCTTGAGTTAAAAGGAAGAAAAGAGGGGCGATTGAGCTTCGAAGGAAAGCAGGAGGGAGGTGCGTCGAGCTCGAGCTCACCGGACGTTTTGAATGAAAGGGATCGTCAAAATCAACTACTCACACGGACCGAGAAGAAGAAGGAGAAGTCAGCTCGAAGCCTGGCGAATCGGGTCTTTCGTCTCCGAGCTCATCCTTGGAGGGAGGGAAGAGAAGGAAGGGAGGAAGAGGAGTGAGCTCACTTCATCGTCTACTCCGCTATCCACCCAAGAAAACTCGTCGTCTCTCTCCTCCCACGTCTTGATCACAACCTTGGCCTCTCCAGCTCTTCCCTCTCCTCCATTCGATAACGGTGTACTACTGCTGCTGGTCGATATTGATGCCGAAGGTCGAGAGGAGGAGGAGGAGGAGGAGGAAGGAGCTCGAGGTTCGTCGATGTTGAGACCCGAGACTTGATCTCTATCGATCTGAGCGTAGAGATTGGTTGTTGCTGAGGATCCAGATGTTAAGCGAGAGGACGCTGAGGAAGAGGCGAGGAGATCGGTGAGAGCTAGAAGGGGAAACAAGGGAAGGGAGGAAGAGTGAGCTCCCGGAGGATTGGTAGAGGGGAGGCAAGGAAGAGTAAACGAACTGAGGTCGTCTTCGCAAGAGGGCATGCTGGAGAGTTGAGGGAAGAGCTCAAGGTTTCCGAGATCTGAAAACAAGGCTGGTGGTGGTTTAGAGGACTTCGACGTGGAAGGAGGAAAGTCGGTCATCACTCTTGCTTCCCTCTCTTCCCTCTTCTTTCCTCCAACGACGATGTACGATGGCCACCGCTTTTGGGATCATCTGCGTCATACTCATCTTCCCACTCGTGAGTAATCTCCCAATCCTGATACCTCAGAAGTCCCGTCTCGCTCTTCTCTTTCCAAGGAGCTGAAGCTCACCCTTCTTCCCTCCGCCCTCCTCCGACCCTCCTCAGCTCGTCTATGCCTTCGTCTTTGACAGAATCCCACTTCTCAGCACACTCCTCTCTCCTTTACTCTCTCGACGCATCAACGTAAAAGCCATCAAAGCTGCAGCTCTCAGGAGACGGCGTCCAGACTCGTACGGAGATGAAGATCGTCCGATTTGGTCTCCTTCATCTCTCGAGCAGCTCGAGACGAGAACGGTGAGGTTCCAGAGCTCTTTCTCGCTTCCGACGACGCAGACATCGCTTGGGGAGGCTACACGCTGCTGCTCAGGTCGACCTTTTATATCTCCGTGCTCGTCTTCTTCCTCTCCCTCGCTGACTCTCCTCGGCGACGTCTCCCTTTCGCTTCAGCTTCTCCTTCGCCTCCTCCCTCCTGAACTCGTCCTCGACATCCTCTTCCTCGCCTCCTATCACACTCTCACCGGAAGCACTCAAAGCGTTCGCCAATGGGTCGTCACTCAACGTTCTCGGCCATATCTAGTCTCCTCGCCGATTCCAAAAGGAGGTCGACTCGAGGAGATCCGAATCGCCATCAAGTCGAAGGATCAAGGCTGGTCCTCCTATCCAGAAGACTATGGTGAGCTCTTCCTACCGACTGCTCCTCGCTATATCGGCGAAGTCTGACTCTCCTGTATTTTTCTCGCAGGTACCTACAACAACTCCAACTCTTTCTTCCAAGCTTTCCTCCTTCGACCTACCGTTATCCCACCAGCTCCCGAAACGAGTAGATCAAACCCCTGGAGCTTCTCTTTGTCGTCGTCGATGGATGGAACGCTGAAGGCTTCGGTGGATATGGAGGTGGCCAAGAGTCGAGAAATCATTCAATTCAACGTTCACGCGTTCGTCACGTCTCGCCTCCTGTCCACTTTCGTCTCTCCCTCTTCTCGTCCTGATCTTCTCACTTTTGTCTCTTTATGACACAGTGGACAATTCCTCAAAAATCACATCATCTCAATCCGACGCGATCGTCCTCCTTTTGTTAACTCTTTCCCTCTGATTCGTGAGGCTCAGCCCGGCGATCGAGTGATTCTGGAAGCTACTGCAAGATATCCTGTGAGTAGATTTGCTTCGAGTGAGAGAAAGTTACAAAATAATGACTCGGATTGTTCTTCTTCTCTCGACATTGCAGGGTTGGGAGAACAGAGTCGCGTGAGTGGACGTCTTTTTTGAGACGCGTCGAGAAACGAACTCGAGCTGATCGATTCTCCTTCATTGCTTTGATCTACAGAGCTGCTAGGATAGATGTCTTCGTTTCGTACTATCACGGACCACCGGAACTTAGGTTCTGATCTCTTCACTTTCTAGACTGCTCGATCTCATGGGGGTTTCTCGAGCACGAGAGCGAGGTCGGGAGGAGAGACAGCTCGAGAGGTCGTACGGGTTGACGCGTCAAAGGTGGATGAGCTCTTGGAGGTGAAGAAGAGAGAGACGCATATTTTTCTCGAGGAGGTTCGTTGCTAACCTCTTGACTAACTCCGCCTCCTTATCTTTCTTTCGCTGCTCTTCCACAGCTGACCTCAAACCACCATCTTCTTCTCCTTTTCTCCATCTCCTCGCTATGCCCTTAAAATTGCAGAAACGACGCTTCAAAGCTAGTCTCAAGGACTCACGACCCAACCCTCGGATCACACTCGACATTGACAGGCTTTCTAACGAGCTGGGTAAGTTCACGAAGCGGACCCTCGGGGAGCGGAGTTGGGATCGGTAGCTGACCCTCATTTCTCTTCCCTTCAGCTCGACCTTCTGTCCCAGCACTCTTCAACAAAGTGAGATCCAAGATTCAACCCTTCCACACCCAGATCGATATCGGAACGGCAGGACACGTCCTTGGGAGACAAGGATGTGAAGATTTCATGTTCGAGCTTCAGAAGGTTCCCGAGAGGTGGATCTGGTTTAGAGCAGAAGCTCGAAAGCAGGAAAGTAGCGAGGTGGTCGTGAAGCATTGTAAGTCTAGGATATTGGTGCCAGAAAGGAGACGAGGGTTCGAATCTCGAAACTGACGCCCCGACGCGTCTTCCTCGTTCAGTCAACCCTCTTCCCATCATCCTCGAAACCCTTCCTCACTTCCCCAACCTCGCTTCCATCGAATTGAGCTTCCACTTCCGCCAATCAACCATCGAAGGTCTCTACACCATCTTAGACCTGCCCAAACTCCAATTCCTCGCTCTCACCAACCACGGCTTCGAGTCCAATCTCTTCTCCTCCTTCCTTCAACGAGTTCGAGCGGTCCTCCCAAGGTCTCGTCTCCGCACCCTCTCGCTCGCCGGAACAGTCTCGCATTCGGACGTGGACGACGAGATCCTGAAGATCCTTCGAGTTGGAAGGAGAGGGCTGGAGGGGTTGGATCTCGGCAGAGCGATCAGAACGTTGGAAGGGCAGACGAACCTAGTCGAGGAGGTCGAGACGTACAACAAAACGATTCTCAACCTCCACCTCCATCATTCAGCTCCTTACGGGCTTTCGAGTCGATTGTGGACGGCCCTCGCAGGGAACAGAACCCTTCAACAACGAACCCAGAAGGCGGCGCTGGCACTTCGTCGTCCCCTTCGAATCCTCCTTCAACAACCTCGCACCACTTCCTCTTCCTCTCCTCCACCCCCTTCCTCTTCTTCCGGATTCAAACCAAACCTCTCCACCTTCGCCAACCTTCCCCTGGATGTCATCTTTGAGATCGTCGCCGTGCTCTCCCCTCGCCAGATTCGAAACCTCGTCACTTGGACGTCGGATAGAACGACGTTGGGCCCTGAGAGGAAGAAGGAGACGGGGAAGGGGTTTCTGAAGGCAGTAGACTGCTGGAGGTGGGATGGGTACGAGTGAGGAGTATCGAGGGTCGGTCGGGGATGCACGCGTCGGTCATTCCGTTGGTTTCCGTCTCTCCTTCTTTCTCGCGATTCTCAATATACTTCCTCAAACTTCATAGTCATCCCTTAATTTCTCATGGCTCCTTTGTGCATCAAGCTTCGCACCAAGATATGTGGGAGCAAGGCGACGGAAACAGATTGAGACGTCCCGTCCTCTTCTCGTCATCCCTCTCCCTCCCTCTTCCCTCCCTCACCACCTCACCCCGGAACTCCTCACCATCTCCTGCAAGATCTGAACCAGCTCAGCGAAAGATGGGAGGTTGGGTCTGTGTCGAGACCGAAAGATCACAACGCGTCGAAAGTCAGCGATGACTCGAAGTTCGAAGTGCGAGGGAAACGAGACGAACCCGAATCGTGCGAGAAGAAAGTCTCTGGAAACGACGAAGGGAAAAGGAGAATAGGATGAGTGAGTTGGTTTCGAGGAAAGAAAAATGGAATAAAGGAGGAGAGGCGAGAGAGAGAGAGAAAATTGCACCAACCTCGGCGAGCGTCCAGCCCGTTCAAGATCGCTACCGACTCTCTCGTCATCGTCGCTCCAGACTTTGATGACGTTGCAGCATCGTTCGAAGGTTTGGAGAAGGGGTTCGTGGTCGGGCTGATGTTGGGGAGAGGAGGAGAAGGAGGACGGAAGGAATGGAGTGGGATTCGATTCGCATCGCTGAGTTGGATCGGAAGAGGGCAGCAGTGGTTCGTCGTGGTTGGAGCTGAGGTTGAGCATGATAGTCTCGACGTGAGGGAGAAGGAGAGTGGTAGGTGACGTTGACGAGAGTTGAGCCGAGGCGTCTGCCTAAAGAGGAACGAAACGAGACGAGGTCAGGAGAGAGTGAAGAAGGGAGAGACAAGAAACGAGATACGAACCGTCCATCGCTTCGAGAGCTGATCGAGCTTCTTCCTCTGTCTTTAAGAGAGGAGAGGGTCACAGAGGGTCAGTGCAAGGAGCTCACATCGGGCGAAAAGACGAGGGGGAGAGAGAGGACTCACAGCAAAGGCAACGAACCCCGTTCCCGTCGCATAACCTGTCTTCCCAAACAAGACTCGAGCGCTATATAGCAACGAAACCAAGCTCATCATGAGACGGAGGTTTCGAAGATCGACGAGGTTGCCGTTCGGTAGGGCGACGAGACGTCGAGTGTTCGGCTTGAAGGGTGCGGGTCTGGAGAGGAAGGGGACGAGGCGAAGGGAGGGTTCAGCTCGATGTCGGACGATTCGAGATGGAGAGCGACGAACCTTGCAGCGACTACGACGGGCGGAAGAGGAGGTTGTTGAGCCATGGGAGAAGGAGCTGGGATTTGGGAGGTGGTTGTAGAGGAAGATCTGTGAGGAAGGAGGGCGAGGGAGGTTAGTCTAGACGAAGGAAGAGAAAAAAAAGGAAGAAGACGAACTGAGAAGGAGGCTGCGAGGAAGGCTGCTGTTTCGACTTCTTGGGGATCGGAGGAAGAGCTCGAGATGATGATGGCATATCCCTCGAGCCATTCGATGACGACCTGATTAAGGAAAGAGGAAGGAAGGTCAGCGCGAGAAAGGTCGGAAGAAAGACGGTGACTCACGACGATCCATCCGACGCGTCGAGACGAGGTCGCTTGGGAGGTCTCGGTTCCGATCTTGAAGTCGACGACGATCTTCCGAATCACAGTAAAACGAGGGTAAAGGTCAGAAAATCTTCTACGAACGCAAACAAGGATGGACGCTCACCCTCCTCGCATCGATCGATCCAAATCTCTCTCCGACGTCTCGCTCTTCCTTTCGCTCCCGCTCTCATCCTCCTCCTCGTCCGACTGGATTCGACGTAGCTCCTTCTTA
Organism: Mrakia frigida; assembly: GCF_051309035.1. Classification (NCBI taxonomy): domain Eukaryota; kingdom Fungi; phylum Basidiomycota; class Tremellomycetes; order Cystofilobasidiales; family Mrakiaceae; genus Mrakia; species Mrakia frigida. The sequence goes on along the minus strand of NW_027481246.1, from coordinate 173,148 downwards.
GCCGGACTCGAGACTTGAGGTGACCTTCACACCCGATTGAGAACGAACCGCGATCAGCTTGATCTCCCGTCCCCTCCTTCGTCCAACTCGAACGAACGCACCTTTCCTCCTCCCTCTCGTCCTCCTCCTCGCTCAACTCACTCTCACTATCTTCTTCCCCACTTTCCCCCCCTTTCTCTTCCTTCTTCTCCTCCTCACCACTGCCCTCTCCCTCGTCATCTTCTGCTTACCCACCTTCACCCATCTTGTTCCTCTCGCTCCTCCCCTCAAAATCCCACTTCACCTTCTCCCTCACGTACACAGCAATGGCCGGACGGTTGGCGGAAGGGAGGGAAAGGTAGGTTTGAAGGTGAGTGGAGAAGAAGGATCGAGGAGCTCGAGCTCAACGTTTCAGTCCTTCCTCCGCCGTCCTCGCTCGATAGAGACGCTGCTGAACCACTTGAGGCGAGATGTAGACTAGGAGCTGTTGGTGTAGAAGCTTCCAACCGTGCGGCGCTGGGATCTGAGAGTTGGAGCTGCTGAGAGTGAAGCGTCGATGGAAGGAGGGAGGGAGGGCTGAAGTTGAGCTCAACCTCACTGACCAGGCTCGTCCGCTGTCGCTGGCGAAGGGGAGCAAAACTTCCTCCTTGCTTGGAACGATTCGACTGAGCTTGTGCTAATGCTCTGCGTCCGATCTACAGTCTAGGTGGTCGTTGAGAGCAGGCTCTCTCTCACCTTGTCTTCGACCTCGCCTGAAACTGCGCCGAGTGCTTGAGCTCGCTCTCCTCCTTTTCCAGAGCTCTTGCAGCCAACGTCGATGAGCTCTCTCGGTTCTGTTCCTCCAAGAGGCCTGTATGCGCCTCGAGGTCGACGCGACGACGCGACGCGCTTCGAGGAAGCAGACGGGAGAACGGAGGAAGGGGAGGGGAGGAGGAAGATGAGCTTGAGCTTCGATTTGAGCTCTGTTTCCTCTTGTTTCCATACACTCGCTGACAGCTCTTGACTTCCGTTTTCTAGTAGTAACAGAAACTAGAAGAAGTCGCGTTTCTCTTTTTGGAGAGAAAGTAGAAATAAATGGAGACGGCTATGCCTTGAACTTGACCCTTACCCTTTCCTTCTCCTTGAGCTCTTCCCCATCTCTTTCGCCCCAACCCACCAACCATCACCATCTCGTCCTCTTCTCCCAGTAAATCCAAACCCTCCTTCTCACTCGGATCAACCGCTCGTCTTTCCTCGTCTTTCCTACATCCAGATCAAACAGCAGTTCGCCCTTCCACCCTCGCTCCACCCACCGACTCGCCGAGCTCAAGAATGGATCCCTCCTTCTTCGACTACTCCACTGCTTTCTACTACGATCCTTCTTTTTACAACGAAATGGAGTACCAGCAGTGGGGCTATGGGCCTGGCTGGGGCTGGGGTTGGGGTGGGAATGAGGTGAACGAAGGCGGAGGGGGATGGAGGACGAGGGAGGGGGAGGAGAGAAGGTGAGCTCGTCTTCCTTTTTTCATCTTCTGTTTCGCAGGTTTTCCTGTTCTCGAGAGAAGAGCTGCTGATATCTTCCCTCCTGGTCCGTCCTGCTGTCGAAGCTACATCCCAAACCAACCCTCTCAGAACCATCATCTCCTGCTCCCCAACAACGTCTCTCCTCCTCCCGGCACCTCCGTCCCCCTCCCTCGAAACCGAAATCCCTCCGGTCCTACTCCTTCCACCCGATCCGACCTCGGTGCTACTCCAGCCCCTGCGAGGTTTCCACACGACTCTCATCCCGAGGCTGTCGTTGAAGCAAGCTCGAACGCGCGCGACGAGTGAGTCCCGTTCGATTCGCCACATCTCCTCTCCTCCTCGTCCTGATCTGTTCTTCTTTCTCCTCCTTCTTCTTTAGCACCACCACCTCCCCTCTCACTCCCACTCAACTCCAACCCTCAATTCATCCAGTCACCAACAACACCAAATCCTCGTTCGTCCTCACCTCTAGCTCGCTCCTCTGTTCTCTCTTTGAGCTAGCTCATCTCCCACTTCTTCTTCCTCAGCGCACCAAAATCCAAACCACAGCTCACGACCTGGTCAACCTCAGATCTGTCCTTCTTCTCCCGACACCTCGAAGAGCTCAGAATATACCAGGGAGGAATGAACTTGAGGGAGTATGTCAAGACGGTGAGTCCAAACGCGTCCTGTTCCGTCGGCGCGTCCTCTTCATCACCTTCTTTCCTGTTTTTGGTTTTGACTGGTTGAGCAGTACGTGGAAGAAGATTTCCCAGGGAAGCCAAGCTCGCAGGTGTATCTTCAGTTCTGGAAAATGAGGGAGAGGGAGAACAAGGAGAGGATTGGGCAGGGAGAGGGAGAGGGAGAGGGAGAGGTGAAGAAGGAGCAGGAGGTCGGGGAGAAGAGGAAACTAGAGTGAGTTCTTTCGGTTTGTTTGGGAAATGGGTCGGGAGGAGAGAGGGTGGACTGACGTTTTGCGCTGGGTCATGAGCAGGGTAGACGCGACGACCGACGAGGAGGAGCAGGAGGGCCGAGGTGCTAAGAGGAGGTTGATTTGTGAGGAGGAGAGTGAGGAGGGAGAGCGTTCGTCATCGCTTGGGTTAGAGGAGGAGGTGGAGGAGAGGGAGAAGTTGAGAACGAGGGAGTTGACGTCGTGAGTCCTCGACGCGTCTTGATTTCTCTCGACTCAGATGCTGACTCGTCCTACTGTTCATCGCTAGACCTTTCTCTACCGTCTCTCAAACCACCGCTACCTCGTCTTCTTCTTCGTCACATCCCATCCCTCGTCCACCTCGCCGTCCTAGAACGTCAGTCGTTCTCCACTCTTGCTCCATTCTCGTCGCTGACCTCGTTTCACATCTCCTTCTTCCCTCTCTCTCAGACCAACCCAACCTCGAGGCTTCGAATCTGCTTGGTACGTACCATCCTCCCATCTCTCTTCCTATTCATCGCTGACCTTTTTGATATCCTCCTTCCCAAACAGCGGCCTCGTCGAATCTAAACGAACAGGTCGTCTCGAGCTGACTCCCGACGGAAAGGTCATCGACCCCAACAACCTTCGGATCAGCGGACTGGCCTCGACCGTCACTACCTCGGATCTCTACGCTGTCTTCCGACGATTTGGACCTATTGCGAGTGCGGTGGCGATGGGGCATGGGTTTGTTTGTTTCAGGTGCGTTTCGGAACGCGTCGTCGGCTTTTCGTTTGCTGAGCTCGAGATCGACTTCTGACTGACTTCTTTAATTTTTTGGAATGCAATTTGAAGGTCGAGGGAGGATGCGAGGACTGCTATGACGACGATGGACGGTTCGATCCTTTCTCTCGTTCGCTCTCCTTCCTCGAGTTCTGACCCGGCCTTCTTCTTTCTCGTTTCTCGTAGGAACTGTTCTTCGTGGCTCTCGAATCAGCATCGTCTATCACAAGCCACCTAAAAAACAGATTCCGACGTCGAAACCGAAGCAGGATCAGAGGCAAGAGCCACGACGACCTCCCTTGACTTTGACTTCAACGGGACGTCCTCTCCCTCCCCTCGCCGTCGCTCCTCCCTCTTCTCAACCATGCCCTCAAGCCACTGGACCCAAATACATCTCACCAAACTTCGATGCTCTCCAGATCCTACTCGACGGACTCGATCCAGCGAAGGTGTACGTCCCGGCTCCGACCTCTCGACGCGTCGACTTTTTGTCGAACTGATTCTTCCTCCCTTGCGTCGCTTTCTTTCCAGTTCCGAGCTGCTCCAGACTCTCGGGTATGCCCGAATTTGCTCCTTACCTCTCCTTCTTTACCTGACTTCCTGCCTTTCTTTTTGCCCGCTTCGTTTCTCAACAGACCCGTCGGACAAGATCGAGAAGTGCTCACGGCCCTCCTGCAGCAGCCCGAGTTCCTCAAGAAGTTGATGAAGCCTCAAGTGACCACCGATCCAACTGCTTCGAAGCATGCAAGCTTGATCTCGAACTAGAGCGTAAGGGTCGCGGAGGAGGAGGAGAGGTGAGCTCTTCGTTTCGTTCCCTTGCGTTTCGAGATCGAGGCCTGATCGTTTCTTCGTTTGGGCTCGGGATGAAAACAGGTACCCAGAAGCAAGGGGATGGAACGGGACGGAAGAAGAGATGAAAGGAGGGCACTGAACCGACGCGTACAGGAGGAGTTGAGCTCGACTTGACTCGACTCGATTCGAACAAGCTTGAGGGGTTCTTTGGGTCGGGGGTCTCTTTACTCTTACCCTATGGATTATTTCTTCTGTCCTTCTCCTCTGGTCTTCTATTGCAAGCAAGACAAAACTTGCTGCCTTTCTTCTTCTCGGCTGAAAAAGCCGATCGAGCCGAGCGAGCTCCTCGAAATCGTCGAGCTCGAGCTCACCTTTTCCTTCCCCTTCAACCATCTCTCCACCCTCTCCCCCTTCCCGTTCAAAAACAGACTATCCGCCGGCGAGCTCGCAGGTCCTCATCAAATCTTCAAGTCAGGCAATAGCGACAAACGAGCCGATCCCTCCGACCATCGATCTCCTTCCCTCCCCTCAGCCCTCAGCCCTCCTCCTTCTCCCTCCACCTCCCACCTACCACCTTCTCCGATGAGCTCGATACAAACGGCGTCGGCTTCGACACCACCGTCAAGTAACGTCCGACTCGTAGGTTTCGCAGCTGGGGTTTGCTCTGGTTCGTTCTTCCTTCCCTCCTCTTGTTGAGCTCGAGCTCAAACGACTAAGCGAGAGCTCGACGTTTCCTTCCCTTGAAGTTTGAGCGACGAGCTGACCGCCGTTGTGTTTCGCGGGTTGGGTATTCAAAGGGTTGACGAAACTTTCTGTTGGACATCCGTGAGTGAGCTGGCTTGGGGAGGTGGGGGAGAGAGGGCAGAAAGAGTTGGGCTGACTCGAGAAGGGAGGTGTTTCGGTTGAAGGTTCGATACGATTAAGACTAGGTGAGCTCTTCTCTCTTGAAGTCGGGTTGGCGAAAGAGCTGAGAGGGCTCGGTTTGAGCTCATCACTCTTCGTTGGTCTGTTTTGGGGATCAGAATGCAATGCGCACCTCTAGGGACCTATCGGGGAGCCGTCGATTGTCTTCTTCAGACTGTTCGTAGGGAGGGTCCGTTGGCGCTTTACAAGGGTGCTTCTCCGCCAGGTTAGTATCTTTCTTACACAACCTTCGTTGAATGAGAAGCTGGGTTCGAGGAGGGAGAGGAACGCGCTGTACCTTGGGCTGAACCGTTCTTTCTCTTCGTTTTCCTTTTCGAATAGCCGTCGGTTGGATGATGAGTGACTCGGTCCTCCTAGGAAGTTTACACAACTATCGAATCATTCTACTCGAGCATGGCTTTGGAGAGGCGAACGGGGAGGGGAGGAGGTTGAGCGTGCTGGGTCACACCGTCGCCGGCATGCTAGCTGGGTTTTCGAAGTTAGTTCGAGTTCTCGAGGTCTCTCTCTTCCTTCTTGAAGGGGTGACTAACCTGCTTCATCCTTTTCGATTTCACAGTTCCTTCATCGCCCACCCTATCGAACTCCTCAAGGCGAAACTACAACTTCAACTCGCGCCGACAGCGCTTTCCCTTTACTCCTCCTCGTCGGCAGCCTCGTCGAGTCCGCCGGTGAAGAAGCAGTTCTCGGGGCCTATAGATTGTGCGAAGCAGGTTGTGAGGGAGCAAGGAGTGTTGGGACTGTATAGAGGGTTTGCAGCTTCGTTGGCGTTCAGGGCGTGAGTCGTTCTTCCTCTTTCCCTTTTCGAGCTCGTTTTGGGAAGCTCAAGCTCACCCTCTTCCTTTTCGCTCCGTCCTCAGTAACTTCGCATGGATGTTTGGGGGATACGAGATTTTCATGAGGTGAGTCTTGAAGTTCGACTCTTGATGCCTTCGACGCGTCTCACGTCCTCTCGAATGCTCGACGTGTCCTCAGATCGTTCGCCAAACTCGACTCGACTCCCTACGCTCTCTCCCTACCAACACAAACCTTCCTCGCTGGTGGTCTAGGAGCCAACTTCTTCTGGCTGGGAGCTTTGCCAGCCGATAACGTCAAGAATCGGTTCGTACTCTTCTCCTTCTTCCCTTGACTCAAGCTCGTCCTGACTCTTCTCTTCGCCTCGTCGATAGAATCATGACGGACTCGCTCACCTCTCCGCGCTACACTGGTCTCCCTTCCGTCGTCCGTGCCATCTGGAAGGAAGCTGGTTGGAAGGGGTTCTATCGAGGATTCGTTCCCGTCGTCCTGCGAGCGTTCCCTACCAAGTGAGACGCTCTCTCTTCCCGCTCTCTCTCCCTCCCTCGAACCGATCAGCTGACTTCGTTCTCAATGGTTCACCTTTTCAGTGCTTCAGCATTGTTCGTTTACGAGGGAGTGATGAGGTATTCGGGAGCTGAGAAGGTGAGTTGGCGAAGACTTGACGCGTCGACGGGAGCGCAGGATGAACAAGCTAATGAGTCCGGCCCTTTCTCGTTTTGCAGACTCGGAGCTGAACGCAATATCGCTCATTCGAGAGGAGTTGACCTCAAATAGACTACTAGAGACGTCGCAGTATCTAGACCTTGTCGAGAAGAAGCTGCTCGAGCTCCCTCGTCGACTCGGCCTTGGTGATCTCATGGAGAGCTCCGGTTAAAGGTAGAAAGATGTCGTGAAGTCGTGATATATAGCTGAGATGAGTTCCAACCGGAACGAAACGAGGGTAGAGCTAGCGATCCTCTCTGAGCGAAGAAAGAAACGAAAACAGTCAGCATGTCGATTTCGGGCTAAGATCTCGAAGAGTAGGAGTGAAAGAGAGACCACTCACACGCGCCGAGAGTTCTGAACTCTGAGATACAGCCAATCTACGGCTGCTCGAACTCCAGTCCTGCGATGAAAGAAGAAAAACGCGTCCGGAACGAGGAGTCAGCCTCGATCCTTTTGATATTCCCTCTCCTCCCACACATCAATCACCGCTCGCAAACAAACACGGAGCACTCACCCTTCCAGCCCACTAACACCCAACACCTCCAAACTTCCACCTCTCCCTTCCATCATTGCCTCCTCCTCCTCTCCCAACCCACTTCCTCCTCCCACCGCGTCCGATCCTCCTCCTCCTCCTCCAGCCATCGACAGACTCCTCGAATGTCTCCCCTTGTCCATCTTCAGCTGAACCCTCCTATTCTCAGCCCAGGACTCGTAGGATTCTCGAATGTCGGTGGCGGAGAGAGCGTCGGGGGAATCTTGTTTGTTGGCGCAGAGGAGGAGAGGGAGGTTGAGCGTTAAGGGAGAGGAGAGGACGGATTCTAAAAGGGCGAGAAGAGGAAGAGAGGAGGGAAGTCAGCTTGAGCTCTGTATGCTGAGGGTAGAGCAGGGTTGAAGAGGTCAGGGAGAAGAGGGACGAACCGAAGACTTCCCATCCTTCCTCCAACCTCGCTGGATCGGCAGCGTCAACAACGTAGACGACAGCGTGACACTCCTCGTAGTACTTGGACCAGATGGAACGGATATCTCGTTGACCTCCTAGGTCCCAGAACTGAAGGATTGTCGAAGGGAGAGAGATCTTGCCGACTGAGGGGAAAGGGAAATGGAAGGAGGAGATGGTGAGCTCGGACGGAGGAGGAAGGGAAACGAATGAAGCTCAAAAGCTCACCTCCCTGGCCGACTGTAGGAGCAATTTTGGTCACATCTGGAGAAGGAGTGTTGGGATTGTATTGGTGCTGAGGTTTTGAAGGAAAATACGAAGAAGGGAGGGGGTGGGTGAGCTTCGAAGACGAGGAAGGAAGGAGGGAGGGCAAGGTCCTCGAGCTCGACCTTCAGCGTTTTTCGTACCCACCCTCCTACTTGCGTAGTAAGAGCGTCGACGAATAATATGCGCCAGAGAGCAGAAGAAGAGATATAGAGCTCACCTTGATCTGTTCGAGCATCGTAGTCTTCCCAGCGTTGTCCAAACCGATGATAATGACCGAGAACGTCTCCTTTCGAGTGAGGTAGGCGTGAAGACCGGTGAGGAGGTGGTACATCTGGAATCAGAGAGAGTAGGAAGAGGAGAATGCGAAGATAGAGAGACAATAAAAGTCGAGGAAGAGAATATGTTGCTGGCCGTTGGGGGTCAAGTGAAAGAAAGGGAAACGAAGTTGACCTCGAACTGCATCTCTCTCCCGCCCCCTCTCTCCTCCTCCCTTTCCCTCATCTTCCCCTCTCGGTTATGGTTTGAGAACCGCTATGAGCCACAGCAGCCCCGCTCTCTTCTCCACCGACGTCTGGTTTTTTGATGCTCTCGGACCTCTTCACCTCGAGCTTCTTCCTCCTACCCACCTCGCCATTCTCGAACACCTCAGCCCTCACTGACTCGAGCTACTTTGTTCGAGACGAGGTCGTTCATCGTCGATACGGTTCGTCGCTTCTGACCTCTCGTTTCTTGGCTTTGCTCTCAGAGAACAGTCGCAAAGCAACGCGTCTCTCTCGTTCCCTCCCCTCTCCCAGTCCTTTCTCTTCCCTCTCCTCCTCCATTTCTTTCTCCCACCATTCGAATCCAATTCGCACTTCATTCACATCCGAAACCTAACCTTCTTCTTTAAATTAAACCTCCCCAGCGGCCTGGACTCCCATGGGCTCACTGGTCTTTCCAGAGTTGGATCCTCGAGCCTCGATGGCCTCGAGAACGGGGAAACCGTCAACGACCTCTCCGAAGACGACGTGGGCTCCGTTGAGATGGGGGGCTGGTGGAGGCGAAAGAGCGACGAGGGAGGGAAGAATGAACGGAAAAAGGAAGGAGCGTCAGGTCGAAGTTTTTGTCGTGTTGGGAGAGGAAGAAAGGGTTTGAAGTGAAGGGAAAGAAGGAACGTACTAGGTCCGGAGGTGATGAAGAACCTGTTCGTTTTAAAGAAAAGCGGAGAGGAAGGGGCGTCAGAGACAAGTTCGAAAGCTCACCGTTCCGGAAACCGACGCGACGGATCGAAGCGAGAACAAAGGAACGGGACTCACTGGGATCCGTTGGTGTTCTTTCCGGCGTTAGCCATGGAGAGCAGTCCTCGCTTGGTGTGCTTTACGTTGAACTGTTTTCAGTCGGTTCGAGGAAGAGGGGAGGGAAGGTCAGGATGGTGAACGGAGGCACGAAGGGAGAGCAAGAGGGGAGAAGAGAAGAGACGTACGTTCTCGTCTGATTGAACGAAAGGTAAGAGACGAAGTCAGTTCAGATTCTCGAGGAGTTGAGAAAAGGGAGAGAGGGACGAAAGCGAACCAGGGAACTTCTCTCCGTAGATGCTCTTTCCTCCGGTTCCGTTTCCTCTGCAGCGTCCCGACCAAAACAGAATATCTAGTCAGCTCAAGCCCTATCCGATCAAGACGGTCGTCTTTCGTGGTTCACGAACCGGGTGAAGTCACCTGCGACGAAAACCAAAGGAAGGTGAGCTCGCGTCGAACGTCGACCAAACAGGAACCGAAGAACGAGGAGTAGGTTGTGCTTACCTCCCTGAACCATGAATCCAGGAATGACTCGGTGGAAAGGAGATCCGGCGTATCCGAATCCCTGCGATACAGAACGAAAAGGAGAAAGGGGGAGGGTCAGACGAGGAAAGAGGGAGAGGAGGAGGGAGGAGGAAGATACCTTCTCTCCAGTGCAGAGAGCTCGGAAGTTGGCGGCGGTCTGTTGACGAGGGAGATGATGGAGATCAGTGAAGAGTTGGGGCAAGCGAAATGGGAAGAGCAAGAGAGAGATCCGACCTTGGGGACGACGTCTGATGGAAAGGGAAAGAAGGAAGGAACGGAAATGTGAGCTTCACGAGATGGGAGCGAGTCGAGGCGAGCAAGGGACGAACCGTCGTAGAGCTTGAAGGTGATTCGACCAGCGGGCTGGCTTCCGACTAAACGAGGGGAGAAGGGAAGGATAGTGAGCAACGGAGGAAGAGACAGAGAGGAGGGAAAGGACGGAAGGAAGGTCGAGCTCACTCTGGACGTCAAACTGATGGAAAAAGAGAGCACGATCGGATCAGCCATTCGGTCGGAATCAGAACATGGATACAGAGATACAGAGCGTGCGTACGAAGACGTTCCTACAAAGAGCGGAAAAAACAGAGGGGAGGAAGTCAGAGAGGGAAGGAAGGAAAGGAAATCGATGGAAAGCTCACTTGGAGGCAGCAGCGGAAGAGTAGGCTCGAGCGGCGGATCGGATGGCAGAAGACATCTGAGTAGAAGGTAGGGGAGGTCAGTATCTTCTTCTACGAGAAGGAGAGAAGCTTTTCTGACTCACTTTTTAGGGAGAAGATGAACGTTGGGAGGGAAGCATCGACTCGAGTTCTTTTCAGTGAGATTTCGGAGGGTCGGGCCTCGGGAAGCGTCGTCCTTCCCCTTTTCCTTTTGATCCTCAACTCTCATCTACTCTTTTCTTAGCCATGTTCCGATCTGCTCCCCTCTTCCGAACTCTCCTCACCTCCTCCTCCACTCGAGCCATCCGAGCCTCAGCCGTCGCTCTTCCTCGGTTCTCCGCCATCTCCTCCTCTCGATCCATCTCGACTTCTCTCCGAGTTCGAAAGGACGGTGAAGTCGACGCCCTCAAGGCTTCCGCTTCCGCTCAACAGGAGGATCAGGCTGCTCTCGAACAGGAGCAGGAAGAGGACGAGGAGGACGAGATGAACCCATACGATACTGCCTGGGAGAACGAGATGTTGGGAGGTGGTTTCCCTCCCGAGCCCGTTCGAGCTCAGGGAAAGGTTCACGTTCAGATGGTGAGCTTTCAAAATCTTCACTAATCGAACAGCCATGCTCGACTGACGACCCTTCTCGTTTCTTCTGTTTTCGCAGGCCGCTCCTTCCTTCTCTGTACGTTTGTAGAAGCTCACGTCCCCTTCCGCGCTCCTTCCCTTCGAGCTCAACGCTTCCCTCCTCTTCCTCTGAGCTCGCATCCTCTCCCTAAGAAGTCTAGCTCGAAACTAACCTCGCCCTTCTTCTCCCCTTGTTTCTTCTTCTCTCCCTTCTCTTCCCTTCCCTTCGTTTCCGCCTCTCTCTGCTCGTTTCTCTCGATGACAGGGAACGGCCGTCGCTGATGGAGCCTTCCACGACGTCTCCCTCGAGGATTACGCTGGAAAGTGGCTCGTCCTTCTCTTCTACCCCATGGACTGGACTTTCGTGTGCCCTACCGAGTACGTTCAATCGACCACCTCTATCGGAAACGTCTCTCCTTCGCTGACTCTCCTCTCCCGTCCTCCCGTCCTTTGCCAGGATCCTCTCCTTCAACCGAGCCCTCGACGAGTTCCGAGAGCTCAACACCGAGATCCTCGCTGTCTCGACTGATTCTGAGTAGTGAGTTGAACTTCTCTGCTTCTTTCCTCCGCCGCTTCAATCGAATTCCCCGACTTCCCAAACCGCGTCGACTGACCTCTCTGCCTCGTCTCTCTTCCCCGTTTCAGCTCCCACCTCGCCTGGGCCAACACTCCCAGGAAGGCTGGAGGTCTCGGCCCTGATCTCAAGCTTCCTCTCGTGCGTCTGCCCTTCCATCCGAAGTCTGCCGTCTCGTCCTCTCGCGTCGTCGAAGCTCACTCTCCTCTCCTTTCCCCGTCCTTTTCTCCCCCCTCCACAACTCACCCAACCCGACCCAACCCACCTCTCTCCGACCCTCACCTACTCTCTCAGTTCTCCGACAAATCCCACCAAATGTCCAAAGACTACGGAGTCCTCCTCCCCGACGGAATCGCGTTGCGAGGTCTCTTCGTGATCGACCCGACGGGAGCCGTTCGAATTTCCACCATTCACGACTTGCCCATCGGAAGGAGCGTGACGGAGACTTTGAGGCTTGTGCAGGGTGAGTACGGAGTGAACGAAAGGCGTGGGAAGAGGGTGGGAGAGAGACGAGGAAAGGAGAGCGAAAGAGAGCTGACTTCGTTTTTGGCTTGTGATCGATGATGTTCAGCCCTTCAATTCTACGAGGAGAACGGAGAGGTTTGCCCTGCTGATTGGTACGTCTCTTTTCGTTTCCTTATCTTCTCCCGACCCTCTCTCTTTCTTTCGTCTCTCCAACGAACGAGAACGCGTCCTGACCTCCTTCCTCCCTCCCTTCTCCCCTTCGTCCGTTCGTTTTCTTTTCGCAGGTCCCCGGAGAACTCGGACTCCATCAAGCCCGACCCTCAGGGAGCTTTGGAGTACTTTGGGAAGTCCGAGTAGACGGTTCGACGCGTCGTTTACCTTTCGTTCTTTCCCTTTGGGTGCTTGAGTTTGACCTCTATGGATTCTATGGAAGACGAACATTTCTTCATACTTTCAAAAGAAAAGCTTTGTCGCGCCAAAATGAAGAAACAGTACGATAGATCAACCCAGTCTCGTCTCTCCCTCCCCTCCCTCCTCGCTCCCTCCCTCCTCGCTCCCCACCTCTTCATCCTCCCCAAACTCCGTCCTCCTCCCACCCACCCTCTCCACCGTCTCACCCCTTCCGTCCTTCCACCTCGAATCCTCCAACCCCCTCTGCGCAATCCTCAACAGCACCCAGCCCAGCGCGTTCTTCACGTTCCCAGCTGTTTTCCCTCCGGGACCGGGCGTGCGAGCGAGGTTGAGGTTGGAGGAGTGGGAGAGTTCGGTGTGGTACAGGGTGTGGAGCAAGGTTCGGAGGGGTGCCTAGGGGTGGGACGAGGCGAGAACAAGAAAGAGGTGTGAGCAACGACGAGAAGCAGAAGGATGGAGCCGAGTCGAGGAGGAAGGAACGAAGAAGTTAGGAGAAGGGAAAAAGAGTTGGGAAAACGAACATAAATGAACTCTTCCCGATCTAGCATCTCCTCGGTGCAGATGGGGGAGGTGATGAGGTAGAGATCCTCGTCTCCGTCCTTGAGGACGTCGAGCGTGCGACGGATGAGGAGGGGTTTGAGGTGGGCTAGGATGGGCGAGAGGTGCGCTGTGAGATGGGAGAGGGTGGGGTTTGTGGGCTGTTTGAGAGGGAGGAAGAATAAGAGAGGAGGGAGAGAGGAGTCAGCGAGACTGAGAAGCGAGACGGGCTGAAAGGGATGAGGGAAGAGGCGAAGAAGGACGAGAAGAGACGTACCGACGTGTGATTCTCCGCGTAATCTATGAACGGATCCACCACTCTCGCTATCATGGATTCCCGTAGAGAAGCGTAAGCTTGGGAGAGGAAGAGGAAGGTTTCTGCCTGCGTCCAAAGAAGAAGTGGTGAGCTCAACCTTTCCTTTCCTTTCCTGCCTTCTCCTCCCTCCCTCATCAACTGAACGTACCTCCAACTCCTCCCTCTTGATCCCGACCAAATCCCAAACGTAACTGTTCTTCTCCTCTTCCTCCTCGTCTCCATCCTCGTTATCCAACCTCCTCAGCTCGAGCTGTTCCTCCTCATCCATCATCATCCGAGCCTTCCCTTTCCTTCCTTCTCCTCCTCCTCCTCGTCCTACTACGGCTGCTGGCTTCCCCAAGGGTTTCCGATCCTTCTTCACCCCGATACTACTGCTAGCCTTTGCTGCGGATCTACTGCTGTGGGAGGTGGAGGCGAGATCGAGAGGGGAGGCGAGCTTGGGTCGTTTCGAACGAGTCGAGGTCGAAGGAGAAGGAGGAGGGACAAAGGACGTTCGAGTCGTGGGGCCTGGACCGCTCACGCTGCGTTTCAGAGAGAGAGTGGAGAGGGGTGGATCCATGAGGAACAGGAGCAAAGTGGAGAGTGGATGGGTTGGGACAGAGGCAGTTTAGAGGGAGGGAGGAAGAGGATCAGCTTCGAAGGAGACAGGCCATCCTGCTCTCGGAGGCGTTTTTGTTTTGTTTGACGCGACTGATCTTTCGACCTTCGAGGTTGGTATCAGAGTAATGTATAGACTACTGATCTCGAGAAGATATTGAACCCACCGCGTCCTCCAACCCCGTCAGCTCTCTTGAGATCCAGCTGGTCGGGTCGGTCTTCTCGACGCGTCGTCCTCCTTCTTCCCGCTTCCATGTCCTGATCTTCACAGCATTCTCTGACTCGCCGAGCTTCCTTCAACGGTCAGATCTTTTTCGTAACTTCCCTTGAGAGGTGACATCCTTTTGTACGATAGGCCGCCCTCCGGCTCTTCACACGCGTTCTCTCTCCCCAGGGTGGGGAGCCTTCGAGCGAGCTGGACTACCGCCTCGCTCAGCTCTCCCACCGAGCTGTTTCCGCGCATACAGTAAAGTTTTTCAGCTCACCTCCAGCCATACGAATCCAATCTACTTCCTGGACCGCAGAAGGGAGCTCGTGAGGGACGGAGAAGCTCGAGAGATCAAGAAAAGAAAGGGAGCCGACGACTCGTCGCTCGGGGGTCCTCGAAAGACGATCCTGATCTTCACGAGTCTGCTTCTCCTCAACCGAAGCAATTTTTCAGCCTCGGAAACCTTCCAAGGTCAACTTTGCTCGCGCCTTCGAAGATTAGAGAAACTCTGAACTCGATGAGAATGTTCTGAAACGAGATCTCGAGAGCCGAAGTTAGCTCTCGTCAGGGTGACAATCTCACCTTCTTGCTCTTCCTCTTTTTTGGACCTCAACCCACCACCTTCCTTTTCCCTTCCCTCTCTTTCCCTCTTCCGAATCGATGCGACCATCCCTCCTCGCTCTCGCCTCGATCTTCGCTCTCCTCAACCCTCAACCCTCCTCAGCCCACGGCCATGGAAACGGTCGAGGACTCGAGCTCGAGGGATGTCTAGGTCGACGAGACCTCACCTCTTTCGCTCGCCGAGGAGATGATGGCTCAGCTACAGCAGGATCAACTCCTGCCAATGCTATCTCAACGTACAAGTGCGATCCGAACACTTGCAAGCTTCCAAATTGTGCTTGCGTGAGTGCGACGACGGTGTTGAGCTCGAAGTTCTTTTTTGGCTCGTCGTCGATCGATTTGCGTGGAAAGCTGACCTTCTTTTGTTTACACTTCTTTTCGCTCGATGGGATAGGCTTCGACGGACGCTCCAGGTGCGTCGAACTATAAACTTTCTTCTGAAGGGAAGAGCAGAGAGGCACCTCTCTCTCGTCCCTTTTGAAAGAGTCGAAGCTGACTCCTCCCTCTTCTCCCCCCAGGCGGCCTCAAACCCGAGGAAACTCCCATGTTCATCGTTCTGACAGCAGACGATGCGATTCAGACGTACACGACGGCTGCTATTGACTCGCTAGTCAAGCGGAGGAGCAATCCCAACGGTTGTGACATCAAGGTGAGGGAAAAAAAGAGAGGGAGGTTGAGGGGACGTGTCGGTCGTGTACACGTTGAGGTAGAAGCTTGGTGAGAGCTGACTGTTTTTGTTCTTCTTCTCGGTCGTTTGCTGGTAGATGACCTACTTTACTGTGAGCATCTTTGTTGCGAGAAGAGGGAACCGAGGGAACCGACGCGTCGCTTGTCGGTCGGAAACGAAAAAAGAGGCGAGAAGCTGAATCTTTTCTCCTTCCGATATCCTTCTACTTTATTTCAGTCGCTAGCCTACACGAACTACAGTCTGGTCACCGAATGGTTCGTCAAAGGGAACGAGATCGCGGATCATTCGTTCGTCCCCTCTTCCTCGCGTCGTCGTCCTGGTCGTTGTCCCTCCCCTGCCGCTCTCTGACCTCTCTCATAACTTCTCCTCCCTTCCACTGATCTTCAAAACAGGATGACTCACCCCGAACTTCCTGGAGCGGACGAGATCAAAGGAAACCTGATCGCCCTCAACGCTCTAGCAGGAATCCCGCTCTCCTCCATTTCAGGATTCAGATTCCCTTACCTCAACTACAGCGCGTGAGTCGAACGGGAGTTGTCTTCCGAGAAGTAGAGCTTACTGATTTGCTCGTGTATCTATCTGCAGTGAGGGTCTCACCACTCTACACGAGCTCGGGTTCACGTACGACAGCTCAGCGACGGCTTCCTCCCCCGTCAACGCGCCGACGACGGACGCGTTCTGGTTCGTCCCCTCCTCCTCTACGACCTTCAACCCTCGTTGAAAGAAACCTAAGACTTCGCCTCTTTTCTTTCGATTCAGGCCCTACACCCTCGACTACGGCCTCGTCAACGACTGCAGTACTTTTGAAGGAATTTGCTACGGCGAGCCTGCGCTTCCTGGATTTTGGGAGATACCTATGTACGCCATCTTCGACAACAGGACGGAGAACAACATCCATCTTATGGATCCTTGGCTGGATGAGATCGATAACCCTGCCTTTACTCTGCAGGTACGAGCGATTGTTCTCTTTTTGTCGACGCGCTCGACCTTGAGCTAACTTTCCCGGATCCTTCTTTTGTCGCAGTTCATGAAGGATACCTTCACTGCTCACTGTCAGTGACGTATGCTTTCGTTTGCTGTGACTTTGAGCTCATTATCTCTTCCTCTTTTTTCGCTTTCGCAGACAACGGGTGAGTCGAGCAAAAGCGACACGTCTTCTTTTCGCTTTGACGATTCGGAAACTGACCTTCTCTCCCCTTCTCCCATTTCACAGAAAGAGACAACCCTTTGGACTCTACAGTGAATACTGCTTCTCTCTAGGGGCACGTTTCTCTTGACCTGACGTCCTTCCCTTTCTCTTCGCTTTCCTCCTTTGTTTTCTGTTGCCAGCCCACCCGATTCACGTCGCAACGGGATATCCAGGTGTGAAGGACCCTATCGCTATCATCAACATGATCAATCAGTTTCTCGATTGGGCCCAGGCTCAACCCAACGTCTGGATCGTGTCGAACGAGCAGCTCCTCGCTTGGGTTCGTGACCCCGTCCCGACTTCGCAGCTCAACTCCTCCCCAGCACTCAGGTGCTCGACTCCTGACCTTCCCGAGGAGGCCAAGATCTGCAATGGAATGGATGGACACGAAGATGGACTGCTTGAGCGATGTCCCTTCGAGGATTTTCCCTTCTTTACATGTTCGTGGACGCGTCGCTCTCTTCTCGTTCATTTTCAAACTTCTCGCACTGACTCATGACCTTCGATACTCTAAAGGCTACGGCTGCCCCGTGTTCCCTCCGACCGTCGAGGATCCCAATCCCGCTCAAGACACGAGCTCTCAAACTCGTTACCGGCGTGAGTCTTTTTTCGCGACGCGTCGCCTCGTTTTCGATCGCTGAGTGTCGTCCCTTGCAGTTCCCGCCAACTGCTCGACTGCCTTCTGGGATCCGATCGGAAACACATGCCTCTGCCAATCAGGCGACTGCTCGTTCAGCGACGTTTCTCGACCCATCGGAGCCAACGGAGCCAATTTGACGGGAGGAGGGACGAACGTCGACGGCGATACCTCGACGGCCTCAGCGGTCTCTACAGCTCATAGCTACACTCCTTTCAACCACGCTGGACGATCAACTACCGTCTCTCGACCTCTCCTTCTTTCTCTTCTCGTCGTTTGTATCGCTATGACCCTTTCCGGATCCGCGTTTGTTTTGAGTTCTCTTTCTTTCCCTTCCTTTCTTTGCTCTTGGACAAGTCTTCACCAGTTTTTTTAGATTCTCGCTTAGATAGGCTTCTTCTCTTTGAACTCTTCACTTTCGTTTTCTTCTGCTTGGCTCCTCTCTAACCGCTTCCTCGTTTTGCTCGTTCTTTTTCTCGACTGTCTCTCGTTCCAACCCAGCTCGCTTTCTCCTACGTATCCGCCTCCTTTCTTCTCGCATCACTTACTGTATCCCTCAACTACTTTGCTGTCCTCTCACCTTGGTGGACTTTTCTTTCCCGTGCTTCTGCTGCTCGTCGTTTTTTCTCGTTTTCAGTTTGGACCCTTTTCCGCTCACCTCACTTCGCTTTGCTTTGGTTTCAGTCATCTACCTTCCTATCAACTACCTAGCAAACCTCAGATCTACTTTGTCTACTTACCTTCTCACTTCTTCGGTCGACTGAGAAAAGAGGATCGAATCGACGACGCGTCGGTTCGCAGCAGAGAAGCAGCCAGCCCGAGAAGGAGTGCAGGAAGCGAGTTTCGAAGAATATCGAGGCTGGGAGTTTGTTGAGTTTAGGAGGAAATCGTAGGGACACTCGAAACCTCCATACAGGTCGGGTGTGGCGGTCGTCATGGTAGTCGAAGAAAGAAGAGGGCCGGTTTCGAAGCTACTCCCTCGCCCCCAACTCCCACCCAAATCTCAAAATGAAGTGAGTAGACTCCGCCTCTCTACAGAGAAGTTGAAGATCTATAGACCGACGTGACTGACTTTCAAACCTTTCTTCTCCTCCCAGTGTCGTGAAGGAGATTAACTCGATCAACCAGAAGGAGCTCGAAGGGAACGGAGGAGGATCCTGGCACGATACCTACAAAGGTGAGCAAGCAAAAGTTGTTAGGTTGATGCTGTGGGACAGCTTGTGTCCGCCGTAGAGTTTCGGGCTCAGTGAGGCTGGATGGGAGGTGGGAGAAGGGGAACAAAGGTCGAGGGAAGGAGGAAGGAGGATGTTGAGCTCGTGCTCGACACGGAAACCTCTTTCTCGCCCGAAGGGTGGCCGACAAGCAGCTTTTCCATACTTTCCCATGGTGGAAGCATGCTCCTATAGCTCCCTTAATGGACTCGGGAACTTCCAAGAAGCTCTTCTTACGGTGGACGAGCTCAAGTGGTGGTGGCAACTTCGACGAGCTCCCCTTCCTTCCTTTCCTAATCGTCTCTTGAGCTGACGATCCTTCCTTCCGCCTTCTTCCTACAGACTCTGCCTACATCTTCGTCGGAGGACTTCCTTTCAACCTCACAGAAGGAGACGTCATCGCCATCTTCTCCCAGTTCGTCCAGCCGTCCTCTCGCTCTTGCTCTCCTTCCTTCTCGAGCTCACATTCCTCACTCCCTTCCTTCTCTCTTTCTCCTCCCACTCTTGCAGATACGGTGAAATCGCCGACATCAACCTCCCTCGAGACAAGGAAACCTCTCGACCCCGTGGATTCGCTTTCCTCATGTACCTCGATCAACGTTCCACCGTCCTCGCCGTAGACAACCTCAACGGATCCAAAGTCCTAGGTCGAACCCTTCGAGTCGATCACACGAGGAACTACGAGCAGCCCAAGGAGAGAGATGGGGAAGGAGAGGTTGTGGAGCCTGAGGAGCAGAGTATGAACGCGATGCCTAGCATGGTGGGAGGACCTTCGGCGGCTGGGAGGATCGGAGAGGGAGAGGGTGCTGGAGGGGACGTAGATGAGGAAGATCCGATGGCTGCTTATATCAGGAGCGAGAGGGTGAGTCTTCATCTTCGCTCTGCGTTATCTCTTGTCCGTTTCGCAGGGTGGTGGATGAGTCGTTCTTCTGCTCTTCTTTCAGCCCTCCTTCTCCCTCGCTGACCTCTCCTCCTCTTTTCTCCTCCCTCACAGCTTCGAGAGTCCCTCGAAAGCTCTTCTTCCTCCAAGAAGCCCAAAGAACACAAGCACAAACATCGAGATCCCAACAAACCCAAGAAGGAAAAGAAGGACAAGTCCGAGAAGCACTCTTCGAAGAAGGAGAAATCCTCGTCGTCGAAACACCACCGTCGAGATTCTCGCGATCGATCTCGTTCACCACCGCCCCTTCCATCTTCCACCAACCCCACTTCCAACTCGGCATCATCGTCCTTGACCAGGCCTCCTCGACCAGCAGCTTCATCGTTCTTTCCTCCTTCCGACCGACCCTCAGGAGACGGTCGAGGAGGAGAGGAGAGGGAGCGACGACGCGAAACCTCTCCTCCTTCTTCGAAACGAAGAAGATCTAGGTCGAGGTCGGTCGAGAGGCCTATGGATGAGGATCGTCGGGGAGAGCGTGGTGGGTCTTGGAGGGATGCGGAAGAGGAGGAGAGGAGGAGGTCGAGAGCGAGACGGGACGAGGAGGAAAGGGAGAGGGAGAGGAGGGTAGCTCGTCCCGATGAGAGGGGCAGGGAGCGTGGGGGAGGTGGAGGTGGAGGTGGTGGAGATGGCAGGAGGGAGAGGAGTCGATGGGACGAGAGGGAGAGAAGGTGATGGGACGTTGTTTTCGATGGAGATGAAAGGAGTTCGAGCCGTGAAGAAGCCTGTCGATTCGATTTGCGAGAGTTGAGCCTGAGTCGAGATAGAGCGAACGATGAACAAGAGCGAAGAATGAAACCCTGAGTCTAACTGACCTGTCTTCCCCGCCCTTCACAGATGGTTCACTTGAAGTTGAACGAAGGCAGTCGCGTCGCCACTCTGATACGGCTTTCCTGCTCTTTTTGTAACCTTCGAATAGAGCGAGCTTAATGGAACAGTTGAGGTCAGTTCGTTTCTGACGGTCGTCGACGCGTCGGAGATTCGGAATCCCTGACTGCTCGAAGCTTTTGTTCCTCTTCCTGCCCACTTTACCCTGCAGAACCTACATTCCCGAAGTTCGTCATGAGGTTCTCGTCCTCCTCTAGATCATGAACCCTCCTTCTCGAAGCTCTGTTTGAGACGATCCGTTGCAACGCGTTAATTTATTGCGTTCTTGACTCGATTTGTCTGTGCGTAACGTTGTATTTAGGAGAAAAGGATGTGTAGAGATGGATCGAGATGGATTTCGCTTTCTAAAGATGCTAGAGGCACGAGAGAGATTCTCTCGAGAAGAACAAGCGCAAGGCTCGTCCGAGTCGCGAAACGCGGTCGGATATCTTGAGCGATCTACCAAAATCTAGATAACCTCCGTCTCGTCCACCAATCTCGAAGCCTCCTGTCCTCGCTCTCGAGCTCCATCGGTTCCAACTCCCTCGCATCTCCAACGAACTGCACTCCAGGCGAAGAAGGCGCGTCGAATTTGGCCGTCGTCCTCCTCCTCTTCCTCTCAGCCTCCAAAGTCCTCGAGATCTCCTCCCAGGCTGCCACCTCGCTCGAAGAAGAGATCAAGAGACCGACGGGAGTGGTTCCAAGCTGGACTTCAGGGAGATCCTCCTCCTCGTTGTCGAACGCGTCGGGGTTGGGAGCGGAGTTGAAGGAGGGAGGAGGGAGCGGCGGGAGGATAAGGACGGAGAGATGTAGGGATAGAGGTTCATCCGGAGTAGTACACGGGTAGTGGTGCGAGGAAGAGGTGGCGGTAGAAGGAATAAAGTCAAGGGATAGCGGCTGGGAACGACGAGACGGAGATGGAAAGAGAGAAGGTCAGCTCAAGTCGAAGAGCTCCGGGGGACATCCTACGAGGAACGAGGAACCCGAAAGCTACAGAAGGGGAACAGGAGCTCACCAGTTTCCTCGGACTCTTCAAATCCAAGAACCTTCCTCCCTCCTCCTTCCAAACCTCAACGAGTTTTGGAGGAATCAGCTTCGCGAGAGCTTCTCGTTTCGCCCTCCTCTCTCCGCCCCTTGCCCACTCCTCAGCTATCATCCTCTCCCTGACCAAAGCGTTCCGAGTGAGGAAAGCCCAGCGAGACCAGCTAGGCGAGGGGACAAGGATGCGGAAGGGAAGGAAGGGACCAAAGGAGGAAGATGGAGAAGAAGAGATGGTCAGCCTCGATCTCTTTGGTTCCGCTCCTTCGACCCAAACAGACGAGAACAAAGTACAGAAACACTTACGCAGCCATAGCCAACGCTAAGAGACCAACTCCTACGAGTACCACAGCCAGAAGAGTGACTGAAACTCCTCCCGTCTGGGACGAGTTGCTGCTGGACCGAGCTGTGGAGGAAGGCCTGGTCGTCACCCACTGATAGCTAACCGTGGTTGAAGGGTACTCGATGAATCCTGTAGCGGTATAGGTCTCCATCGCTGGAGCTGCTGTTGTGGTCATAGACGCCGAAGGTGAGCGTTGGAGGAAAGAAAAAGAGGAGAAGGAGAAGAAGGGGAGGCGAAGATCGACAACGAATCGGAAGCGAGGACGCCAGAAAAGTCCGGCCGAACAAAACGCAAGGGAATACAAAGTCTGGGGAGAAGCTGAAGATCAGAGGTGTGGCCCGAGAAGGCAGTTCTTTGGAGGGATCTTGGGGTTGTGCAAGGTTGTGAGCTGGACAGAGGAGGAAGAGGAAGGGGACGAGAAGGAGAACGCGACGTCTGTCGAGCGTGACTGATTGGCTCCCTCCTGAGGTTTCTTTGAATCCTGAGACTTCGTCGGCTAGGAGCAGGAGCTTCCGTCTTTAGTTGCTGAGAGTGAAAGGTTTCTTGAGGGAGGAAAAGAAAGGGCGAAGATGGGCGTTGAACTCAACCGAAATCAGCCTCGTCTTCTCGTCATGTTTCTTCCCTTCAACCACGACCATCTCACCCGTAGGGGGGTCTGCTCGGAAGACTACCTTCCTCTTCGTCTCCTCTTCTCTACTATACCGTCTCGGAGGAATCCCTTATCTTCAAATCTTCGCTACTATCGGTCTGGTCAAACATCGCTTCCTTCCGTCGAGCTCAACTCCTCCTCATCTCCTTCCTTCCCTTTCGTCTCGCCCTTCTTTCTCTTCACAACTCGGTAGCTCTCCAAGGTGAGTCGTCACTCCGTATATATACAGTCTAATGGTGCTCTGTACTCTGTACTCAGGATCCGAAGGACCTCGGGAGATTAGAGAACGGGACGAGAACAGGATGAGCTCGAGCTGACCTTCCTTCCTTTCTTCCTCCTTTCCTTTTCCTCTCTTCTCGCCCTCCAACTCTTCATCAACGCAGCTCAATATGAGCGGTCTCATCTACAGCTCTTCCGAGCTCTACGACGACTCGTTCCTGCCCGAGATGCACGAGGAAATCGAGCAGCAAGCCCTCAACCGAGCTCCCCCTTTACCCTCCTCCGACTCCTCCAAACCTCCCCTCCCTTCTGGTCCTTCGTCTATAGTCAACTCATCGGCTCTTGTCCAACCATCCTACCCTGCTTCTTTCACCTGTCATCCCTCCCCGACCGCAACGAGCATCCTGAACATCCCTCCTCCTCCTGTTCCGGTCGACAATCCCTCGACCTTCTCCTCCTCCTCCTCTCGCAAACGACCTCGGTTCTCCTCTCTCAGCGTCCCTCCCTCTTCCACCATCGAGCCCACCCCTTCACCAACAAAGTCTTCATTTACGTCAAAGCCTCAGGGTCGAAACCTTCAAACCTACACACCCTCAGCATCTCCTTCCCTCGAGCCATCAACATCGCGTCAACAGCAGGTCGAGAGGTCAGCGTCGCCGTCTCAAGGGTTTTCGTCGCTGGAATCGACAACGGATAGTGCGTCGATAGAGGATGATTTCTGTGGGGAGGAAGCGAGGGAGATTTGGACACAAGCTCGGATGGCGGAGGAAGAGGAGATCGAGAGCGATGAAGAAGGTGAGGTCGCGTTTTGTCTGTCTTCCTTCCCTTCAACGGACTGGTGCTGATGCTGTCCTTCTCGCTATCATGCTTACTTCTCTGACAACAGATGTTCCTGATGTCACTACGCCTGCACTCAACAAGACGAGAACGAAGAAGATGAAGGAGCCGAAGGTGAGTCTGGATCGATTCGATCTTTCCAGCTCTCTCCTCTTCTCCAAAAGACTTCTCTGACTCTGGATTCGATGCTCTCCTCTCTCATAGAAACCTCATATCGACTTCACTCTTCCTCCTCTCTCATCTCCCGAGGAGATCTTCGCCGACATGCTCCTCCCTCACCTTCAATCCATCGCCCAACTCGCCATCGCCCTCGACGAAAGACCGCTCCGAATCGGAACGATCTGCTCAGGATCCGACTCTCCCGTCTTCGCCGTCGAGTTGATCCAGGAGATTGTGCAGCAGGAGTTGGTCAGGCAAGGCTCGACTGTCTCTTTCAACATCGAGCACGTGAGTTTTCAAGACGCGTCGAGGATCGAACAGGCCTAGAGAAGCTGACTCTCTTTCCCGTGTCTTCTACTTGTCCCCTCCAGACCTTCAGCTGTGAGAACGTGCCATTCAAGCAGGAGTTCATCAGGAAGAACTGTCATCCAGGTGCGTTTCCTTTTCACTCTCTTCGTTCAGCGAAAAGGGGATTTTGTTTCTCTTTCTCTGTTGATCATCATCGCTGATCACGGCTTTCTTCCCCTCGTACGTCTAGAATTCATCTTCAAAGACGCCATCGAGATGGGAAACGGAACAGGGAAAGCGACGCTCGTCTCTGAAGGGGATCCAGTCGACGTTCCCTCGGTCGACCTCCTCATCGCTGGGCCTTCGTGCAAGGATTTCAGCCCCCTCAACGCCAATCCCAAGCCGATACACGACGATGGACAGTCAGGCATGACATGGAGAGCCGTGAGTTTTTGAGATCCTACTGTCTCCCTCGGAACCCATCGTTGAACCTCGTTCTCGTCCTTCACTCTCTCTCTCCCTCCCTCTCTGTGCTCCTTTCTTCGGACCCAGGTCCTGGGCTACGTTCAGAAGTTCAGACCTGCCGTCCTCATCGTCGAAAACGTTGCCCGAGCTCCCTGGAAGACGATGGTGAAGTATCTCAGGCTGGACAACTACTGGACGGATTGGACGACGTTCGTTTTTCCTTCTCGCCAAACTCTCGAAGCTGTTTCAAGTCTGATACTCTTTGTTACCTACAGTCTCAACGCCAACCAGTTCTACCTTCCTGTCAACAGGACTCGAGGTTACCTCGTCGCCGTCGCCGGATCCCTCAGCGTCTCTGCGAACCCTCAACGATTAGAGCTCGCAGAAAAGGCGATCCGCCGCGTCAAGAAACTCCAGCATCGACCGACCGTTCCAGTGGACGCTTTCGCTCTTCCTCGAAGGGAAGCAGTCTCGGAGGAGGAGAAGGCTGATGGTGAGTTTCGGCTCCCTCTTCCTGAGCTTCTTCCACTTCTTCTTCCTCGAGTCTTCCGTTGCCCCTTTCTCTTCGAAGCCAGTCAACTGACTCGCCTCCGTGGGTGTTGGAACAGAACGAGACTGGTCCAAGGGCGCCATCGACCACGCTGCCTTTCGAAAGAAGGAACGACTAGGGAACGAGCATCCTTTCGAACAGGATCCTCGAAGGACGACCGAGGAGTTCCGTCGGCGACCCGATCGTCAGGTCGAAGCTGCTGAGCTATACATCCTCGAGCTGGCGAGGGAAGGAGTCGATCTGACCTCCAAGTCGGCTTCTTTCAACTTGTCGCCGAGTCTGTGAGTTCTGCGATTTCGCTTCGAAGTGCAATCTCGTGGATATCTTCTGACGAGCACTTTCCTTTCAACTTGCTCAGGGATCGACGTCCAAAGATCTCGATGGCTCGATTGGGAAGTGAGTCGACCTTCGTTTGAGGATCAAGAGACGCGTCGACTGATCGGCCCTCGTTTTTTTACAGTCGCACCGTGCATCACGCCCAAGAGTCAGATCTACGACACCTCGATCGGAGAGATTATCTCGCCGGAACGTCTTCTCGCCCTTCAGGGTCTCCCCGTCGCTCGGCTCGAACTTTCTTCGTTGAAGAAGAATCAATTAGTCGACCTCGCAGGTTCGCCTCTCTTTCCCTTCCTTTTTTAAGACCGACGAGCCGACGCTGACTTCCTTCTCTCGTATGACTTCCTTCTCTCGTATGATATACATGTAGGCAACGCCATGGCATGTCCTGTCGTCGGGGCTGTCGTCGTCGCCGTCCTTACGATCCTCGCCGACCAACCCGACCTCCTCGTCTCACGCTCTCGCTCTCGCTCCCGTCCCACCTCAGTCTCCACTCCTACTCACCTCAAGATCATCTCCACTCTCGCTCAACTCAAAGATCAGTCTTCTTCGTCCAGGGTTTCTAGCCTCGCAGTCGGACAGCTCGTCGGCGTCGTTCGTCAGCACCTCGCCAACGGAAGCATAGAGGAGGCCGAGAGGTACCTCCGAGAAGCCGTTCCTGCTCGCTTCTGGTTCTCCGGGATCGACGAACCGACGCTGGACTCGTCTCGGGAGGGAATTGGGATCCAAGTCGATGAAGAAGGATGGTCGACCTTGAAGGATCGGCTCGTCGAATTGGGAGCCAACGAGTTTCGTCTCGTCAAGATCGCAGGCGGAGTCGTCGAGATGGAGTCCACAAACTGGATGGTTCTTCGCCTGGACCTAACAGATCCCGAACCCAGCTGGATGCTCTTCCTCAAACGGATCGCTTCCCATCCCCAGCAGTTCTTCGATCTTCCCGTCGCTCGAGGCCACCTCGTTCTCTCCTCGTCCTCCCTCCTCGACACTTCATTTGCGGTCCGGATTCCCGTCGTCCATTCGTTCAACGTCAGCATTCAAGGCCAAGGTTTTATCAAGCCGTCCTGGAGGAGTGAACTCGGCCTGGAAGACTTCAAGGACGAGAGGATCTGGACGGAACTCGAGATCGGGAGTGACGACGCGACTGGAGCTTCGTTGAGCGGTCAATACGCTCTCACGGATCGAGGAACTACCCAATCGACCTACCAGCTCGCTCGAGATCAACAGCCGACCATCTTCTTCAAGTTCTCGACGAGTCGATTCGGCCCACCAAGCGAGGACGCCTGCGCTTTCTCCCTTCAACCGGATCCTCGTTCTTACGGCCAACCAAGCCTCCATCTCGCCGTCCTCGACCCAACCTACCGTCCAATCCATCCAAACGCACCAACAGTCGTCAAGGCTTCAATCTCATCTCGCTGGACCTTCGTCGAAGGAGTCGGAATTGTCGAGTCGAGGAAGCCCAACGTCAGTCTCATTTCAAGGGCTCCGAAAGGTGACTTCGATGCTTTCCCCGTCTTTCGATTCGCTCTCGACGTCGAAGAGGCAGGAGGTTCACTCGCCCCTTGGAGGTACTCCTCCCTCGTCCTCAGTGGACTCGACGAGACCAAGGCGATCGGATGGATTTTAGATCACCTCCCTTGCGACAACATCGACTTCAACGGAGACGTTCCTACCGCAACTCCTCCTGTCAGTCTGCCTCGGTCTTTCCAGCAGATCTCTATATCCTGGTACTAATGAGGCTCGGTTCCTTTCTTCTCTAGCTCGGCACCCACCCTTTCGTCTTCCGGAGCAAGGCTCATCGTCTTTACGAGCTCCTCCTCATCCCTTCTATCCTTCCAAACACATCCCTTCCTCGACTCCTCGGTTCACAACCCCCTTCTTCCAATTCTCCTCCGTCAACCACTCTCCTCAAATGGTCGCTCTCGAAGGACTCACGACGAAGGCAGGATCGATCCTCGTTCAAGGTCCCGAACCTCGTCGTCGAGCCATCGACGGACGCGATGGCCTCTTGGGCGAGGACGGGCTCCTTCTTCACGGAGAAAGAGGTCTCGGAGATCACCTTCCTTCCTCTTCATCTTCAGGCGAGAGGAGAAGCTTCTCGCCTCGCCCACCGTCGGGGAGGAATCGTCGTCGGTGGAGGAATCTTCGACCTCGTCCTTCAACTGCTATCGACTCCCCCGGCTTCTCCCCTTCCTTCCACTCCTCCTGGGTCGTCGAACGTTGTTCCTACCCACTTCAACTCCCCAGCCACTCTACTCATCGTCCCCTCGGCCGACTTCGCTGGATGGACCTCTCGAATCAAGGGCAAGAGCCTCGCCTTCCTTCAAGCCGCGAGCAAACTCAGCGTCGAAGAGTTCACCGCTGCCTCCCTCGTCGTCGTCTCGGAGAACGTCTTCAGCTCCAAGGGCTACCTCGATAATCTCGCGAAGCTCTCGTCGTCTCCCTCTCTCAACGTCAAGGCAGAAAATATCAAATCGGGGACGTTGAAGGAAGCGTTGAAGAGGCTGGGAGAGCTCGTGGGATGGTTGGACTCCGGGAAGTTGCTCGACGGGCCTCCTGATCTAGGAGAAGTGAGTTTAACGATCGTTCGCCTCGAAGGACCGATGAAGGAACGTTGGAGTGGAGATTTGACCTTACATCCCCTCTGCTCTCGTAGGAAGCTCTCGTGGATGAGAAATGGGGCTTCCTTGACAACGCGGTCGTCTCGGATCCTTTGCAAGCGAAGGAGATGCCTCTGCACGCTTTTCAGTGAGTTCTTTTCCCACTTCATTTCGAGTCTGATCCGAACCTGATCCTCGTACCTTCTCTTCCCAGCTGGAGCTCCGTCGTCCTCGCCAGCAAAACGACGAAGCCATTCGTTGAGCTCGCCGTGTCTCTCCTCTCCTCCGACTCGAAGTTGATCTTCCGAGACGCCTCTGCTGTCAAAGACATGGCTTCGATCAAGTCGTGAGTGAATTTGAACCTTCTCTGCCTCACTTACTCGAAAGGTTGGATCGAACTGACGCGTCCATCTCGTCGTCCTTTCCAGAACCGCTCGACTCTTCAACATCCATCTTCAAACTCCTATCTCCCTTCCTCCAGAACATCGCCTTCCCTACCAATCAGTCGTCTCTGACCTTCCCTCCGTCTACCTCCTCAATAGCCAACAGCAGCACTACCAGGACTTCCTCAAGGCCTTCGTTCGAGGAAACGACGCGCCGGAGGAGAAGGAGGTCAAGCCCAAAGTCGCCAAGAAGTCGATGAAGACGCCTGCTCGAGAGAAGGAGACCGGTCTGAGCGTCAGTGGACCTTCGAAGAAGAGGAAGGAGGATCAGGGAAACTCGAGGGAGTTGGGTTGGAGAGAGTCGAGAGGAGGTTGGGACGAGTTCGATCGGTGTTGCTGGACGTTTGACGAAGAGGAGGAAGAAGAAGGGGGAGCCTAGGGTGGAAGTTCCTGAGGAAGGGGGAGTTGCAGGAGGATCTGGCTTGTTGGGAGAGGGGATAGAGACGACGCTGGACGACATCGATTGGGACGACGTGCCTCGTTCGTCGCAGGTTGGCATGGAATAGTCTAGTCCCTTTTTGGTTTCGCACATCTTTCGCTTGGTTCTATTCGATTTTCTCGCTCTCGCTCTCTTTTCTCACCTTCTTCGTTTTCTGCTCATAGTTCGATGCGTCGCTCCTCCTTTCGCTTTTCCACGTCTGTCTCTTCTCCCTCAAATCTTCTTTCTCTCCATTCGCATACCACCGCTTACCGTTCGATATCGCTCTCTCTCGCACTCTCTACCCATTGCCTACACCCTTCTTCTCTCCCTTCGATTTTCGCCTCCTCTCTTTCTAGTTTACTCTCCCACGTCGGAGTCGCGTCTACTCCTCGTCCTCATTTTTTCTCGATACCTCGATCAAAGCATCTACCCCGCTTGCATACCTTTCGTTTCTACTCTCTATTACGATATACATCAGCATCCTTCGAACCTACTAAGGCTCTTTCAAACTGCCTCCTGCTTCGATTTGCTCGGATCATCTGAGCGATCAAGGCCAATTCTGCCTTCCTTCCCTTCATCTACATAACGATGGCATGGTAGTTAAGAGTTCTGTCTTCTAAAGAGAGCCAAATTGAACATGGGAAGATAGATAAATCCAAAATAAACGGGCGTCCAAGTCTAAGTCTACTCGAACCCAGCTCTTCTCCTCTCCCTCCTCTTGTACCAAATCATCCCCACCGGCCCTCCGATCACCAATACTCCCAAACCAGCTAACAGACCAACCGCTCCAGCGTATCCGAGCGAGGAGAACATGAGAGGACCGCAGATTGGGAGAACACAAGACGCGACGGATCGACAGGCCACGGCAGCGCTGATTGCCTGTAAAGAGAAGGATAGCAAGTCAGCGAGAGCTTCGATGCGTTGAGGATGTCCAGAGGAAATACATACCGACGCTCCGAAAGGTTGGTACTGGTCGACGAGGAAGCCTGAATGGGAAGGAGGATGAGACTTGACGAGCTCGAAAGAAAAGGATAGAGAGATCGATGCTGCTCACCCTGAATTGTACTGAAGGCCATGATCTCTCCAAAGCCGAGAAGTACCATTCCAATTTGAGGAACTATCCACGGCGACTCGACTGGGGACGGAGAAGAGGAAGAGGAAAGTCAGAAGACGAGTTTAGTTCGACGCGTCGAAGAAAGGAAAGCTCACATTCCGCTGCGAGTCCGTACATCAGAAGTCCACATGGGAAGATCACCATTCCGATCTATGAAACCATGACGAGGTCCAAGGTCAGTAAGCGGGATTCTCCTGCGGGTTCCAGTCTGCGAGAACGAAGAACGACTGACTCACTTGGGTCAGCGCCAACCGAAACTCAGGCCTCCCCACTCCTCCCCCGTACCGAGCTTTCATCCAGCTGTACATTCCATCGGCATAATACCCAGTCGTAAGAGTTCCGGTGGTGAGACCGACACCTGCGAGCACGAAAGGTCGAGCGCGTCGTGAGTTTGAGCAGCGAAGATTGAGTCTGATTTAGACGCGACGAGGACTCACACAACCCGATGTAGGCCAATCCGGAAATCTCCTCACTATAGCCGTAGTTAAACAGTGGTGGGCGAGCTTTATCCCCTCGGTAGAGGATGGGGATCTGAACGGAGGGACGCGAAAAGAGCGGTCGAGTGAGTTTTGAAGAAAGAGAGATGAGACGAAGTTTCAAGCGGAGGACTCACGGAAACGAGGAACAAGAAAAGATTGGCGTAAATGAAAGCGTAGTAGATACAGCTCACAGCGAGGACTCCATCTGTAAACAGCATCGTCGGAGGTCGTTTCAGAGCGACCGAGAGTTTCGACGTGACCGCTCCTCGAGTCGCCCAGACGTGTCGAAGGCTCTCTGTGAGGGAAAGCTTGGGAGTTGGGTTCCGTATGCGAGCTTCCAGTACCTGAAGATGAGAAGAAACCCGAGGAGATGTCAGCGGGAAGCATCGAAGAGAAAAGAGCGACACGGAGAGAGACAAAGGAGAACGAACAGGGTGATAAGTCTCTTGCAGGAAGATCTGAAGAGCGACAGCGTTGGCTCCAGCTAGTATTGCGAGCACCCAGTACTGACAAAGAGAGTTCAGAACGCGTCAGGAAGTCGGTTTGAAGAGAAAGAGACGCGTCGCAGAATCGTTGAACGAACGATCCACCTCCATCCCAGTTCTGGGTCGATGAAGCTCCCGAATAGAGAGCCTAGAGGAGGTCCTAGCATCGGAGTGAGACCATCTGTAGAAAAGGAAGCGAAAGGGTGTAGAAAAGGAAGCGGAAGTGAGTCGAAGCGAAGGACTCGATTCAAGGCGGAGCGATGAACTCACAAAGGGACAACGCTCTCCCACGCTGCGAGATGGGGAAGAGATCCGCGACGGTAGCGACACCAACTCCACCTGGACCTACAGAGAAATAAGGGGTGAGGAAAAGATGCGACCCTCGACGTGGACGTGACGAGGAAACGAACCTGTCGAAGAGAAGACGCCGGAGAGGAATCGAAGAATGAAGATCGCTGGAAAACTGTGAGGTGAAAGAGGTAAAGAAATACGAGAAGTCAGCTTCGAAGATTTTGAGAATAGGAGACTTTGTGAGAAGGAAGGAGGACTGACTTGGGAGCGAGAGCACATCCGACGTTGAGGGTGGTGAAAACCGCCATCGTTGAGGTGTACATCGGTTTCCGTCCGTAGATCTCAGAGAGTGGAGAGAAGACGAAAGGGCCAGCCTTTGGAAGGACAGGGAAAGAGCAAAGAAAGGTTAGCGAAAATGCACGCAGACATTGAACGAGAGACGAGACGATGAGAGAATCGGACGCACTCCGACTCCCAGCATGAAAATTGAGAAACTGGTAGTCAACAGCTCAGGATTCGTCACTCCGAGCTCCACTCCCATCGGGCTGAGAGATGGGACTGGCATGGAAGCCGTGAGAGTACTGGAGGGAGGAAGGAAAGAAAGAGAGAGGAGAGGTCAGACGAGTAGGGCTGAGAAACGAGTCGAGATGAGAGGAGAACCCACGAGACGAGAGCCGTTGATGCTATCAAAAACAGCAGAGACCATCTGCGAACTAAGGAAAACAGAGATGGTTTTGATGTCAGCTCGCCCTGTTCTGCGGTGAACGCATGGTTGAGCTCGAACGAAGCTCGAAGTTCGGCTTGTCGGAACGGATTTTTAGTCCCTCGACAGAACTTACTTCGTCCCTTGAGAGGAAGTGCCTTCGCTTTGAAGAGATCAAGAGATCAAGGAGAAACTTACCTAAGCTGAGATTATACGGGCAAGCACTGTGCTGCTCAAAGTCCCATTTCTCGTCCAGCTGCCCTCCGACTCCTCTTTTCTCCCTGCCCTCCGCTCCGAAGGTCTCATCCTCGAGATCCCCAGCGTTCCCAAGCCCACCTGGATCAGCCCCATTGTCCTTGGAGTCTAACGGCGGATCGAGGACGACGGTCGCTGTTGGCGAAGGGGACATCGAGGGAGGGGAGGAGGATAAGGGAGGAAGAGATGAGCTCGACGGCGACCTCCGGTCCTTATCAAGTGTTTTGGAGACCATCAAGTGGTCTGGAGGGGCTGGGAGAGCAGTCTAGAAAGAAGTTTGGTGTCGGGAAGGTTGTGGTTTGGGGGTGAAAAGTCGATCAAAGAGAAGAAGCTCGCTGAGCCGAAAGGCGTCTTTCCGAGCTCGGGCCACTTCCTCCCTCCTTGTCCGCCAACCATCACAAAGCTTCAAGGAGAGAAGTCGTCCATATCGATAGCCTTTCCATCTCTCAGTGAGCCGCTTCCTTCTCTTCGCCGAGAGATAGAGAAGACTGATCGTTCGATCTCTTCCCTCTCGCTGGCCTTCCTTCCTTCCCTCCCGCTCTGCTCTCGTGGCTCCCTCTTTTTCGTCCAACCCCAAGCCTCAAGCCTACCGACTGCTCAGTTCCTCACCGACGCATAAGTAGGTGCCCATCCCTTATGAAAAGGGGATACTTGGAAGCTTTGAGCTTACCATCAACCTCTTCGTTTTCCTTCCCTTCCCTCCCCAGCCACTCCAAAGATGTGCTCAGGCCCTTGTTGAGGGAGGAAACGAGGGTCCTTCGCCCCTCCCTCCGCTCGTGGGAAACTCAGAAGTACGACTTTATCGATCAATGGAAAAGGTTTCCGAGTTTCAGGTGAGTTTCCGACGGTTCTCTCCTTCTCGTCGGCGACGCGTCGGGCTCAAGCGAACGTCGAGAGCTGACCCCTGCCTTCTTCCCCCTTTTCTCTTCCACCATCAGATCGAAGTAGATTACTTGGTTTTCATTCCATCCCGGTTTACTCAACGTATCTTTTGCTCGATTCTCTTCAGCTTCGGACCCTGCTTCTCGTTCTCGAATCGCCATCCAGTTTCTCTCCTCTCCTCTTGCCTTCTCTACACTTTACCTCTTTGCTCACCGACGACCACTTACGTCCAAAAGATACACAGAACTTCACTCATCTATCCGGGAGGTATACTAGCTCTAGAAAGGGTATCGAAGCGAATCCGCTCTGCATCTCTACTCTCTCGTTCAATTCGGCGCCAGTCCGTCTCTCGCAAGCAGAGCCAACATCGCTTCGATGACTTCGTCGTTGCCACCGATTGCTACCGAAGGGTCATCGAACTGAGCTTCGAGCTGAGAAAGAAGGAAGGGCGAAGAAGAGTCAGCGACGGGAAAGAGGGGGGGGGGGAAGGAGAGAAGCAGTTTACCGAAGCGTCCAAGAGTCGACGAAGCTGGTTGACGAGAACTCCGATTCTGTGATCGGTAAAAGAGAAAAGATGATCAGTTGATGAGGAAGCAGGAAGTAGGAAGAATCAGACGCGAAGGGAAACGGACCTCGTCCAAGCTTTGAGCTTGATCCAACCATCTCCGATCATCAGACCAGCTGCGAAGTGATTGACGGTGACCTTTCCTCCGAAAAGTAGAAGACCTGAGAGAGCCGAAGGTCAAGCGTCAGCTTCGAGGACGCGATGGCAGGGAAAGGGAAGAGGGGTACGAACCGTACAAAGGAATCTCGGTCGCGTCTCGAAGGAACACCTTCGTGGTGCAGTTCTTAGCAAAGTAGGCGACGAACCCCGATGGGATCTTTGCCTCTCCAAAGAGAACGGACCCCTGAAAGATGGGAGGAAGGTGGGGGAGCGTCAGGAGGAATTTAAGATCGAGAGAAAGTCAAGCCAAACTCACAGGATGCAAAAAGACTCGCTCCGACTGATCAAACAACTTGACCTCCTTCGCCTCGTGATCCTTCAGAAGAGATCCCTGTTGCATTTGCTCGAACTTGGCTTTGGGTTTGTTGACCTTAGCGATTCGAGGGAAGAGACCTCCGAGGATGATCTAAAGGAATCGAAAATCGAGCGCGTCGAGTTAGCGAAGCTCGTCGATTGAGGAAAGACAAGAGGACGAACGGATTTGACGAGGTTTTCGTTGTCGGAGTTGACGTTGAGAGCTGGAAGAGCACCTCGAGAGGAGTAGGGTGGGATGAAACCGATGTCCGAAAGAGCACCGAGAAAATCGCTCCGAAGAGTGGTGATGTCTCGAACGCTGGTGGCGGAGAGGAAGTTCTGAGAATGAGAGGATTAAAACGGAAAGGAAGGAAACGATAGGAGTCAGGGAAACGTGTTCTCGTTCTGAGGTGCTCTCGTCGACGGCTGAGCTTACCGTCTCGCAGAAGTTTCGCTGGCCGCTGTAACCGCCGATCTTGACGCACTCGGTGTAGGCTTTACAGTCCGTGAGCAAGTCCGAATTGGCGGTCGAGAACTGTGCTCGAGCTCTGGATGACCGTGGTAGAGAAGGATGAGAAGCGATCAAAGAAAGGAAAGAGGAAGAGAGTCAGCTTCAATTCCTCGTCGAGTCGGTTTCGAGATGAGCAGACTGCCTCACTTCCGAGCCTCCTCGCGACGATCCATTGGAGAGATGAAGAGAGGTTTCGACGAGAGTATAGCGGTGATAGAAAGAATGGGATCCTGCGAAGACGGAAAAAGGCTTCAGTGAGGGAAGAGGTCGAAACAAAGCGAACCCCCGTTCAACTTACGAGACACTTGAAGATCGAGGCGAGAACGAGCATCTTGGCGAGTCGAAGATCCACGGGGATGGTGGACATCTGAAGGAAGATAAGAAGTCAGAAAGAAGCTCGAGAGCACGGAAGGAAGAGCTTTGAGCTCACATGCCGACCGAGAGCGGTCAGTTTCGAAGTCGCATGCTCTCCCTCGACGGCACCGAGATCCATGAGAGTTCGCCAGGCTGAATCCATCTGTTCGACCTTGGGAGGATCGATGGCTTTACCGAGGAACTGGAGGGAAGAGACGATGAGCAGTCAGCGAACGAGAGGGAAGGGGAGAGGAAGGAGGAAACGAACCGCCTTGACGTCTTCATCCTCTCTCATGGCCTTGACCTGCAAGAAGAGAGCTTCTAAAGGAGTTCGAAGGACTGAAGAAGGGAGACTTGTGGTTAGTTGGTGCTATCTGAGATGCTGGGAGGAAGAGAAACAACGACTCACTCTCGGGAACTGATGGAGGAGGTCAAATGAAACGAAAGATCAGGACAGGGCGGTTGGAAGAGAGGAGGAGAGAAGCAATCAGGGGCCGGACTCGGGAAAGGAAGCATCTTGCTGTTCTCCATCCGACGAGTGAAGACTTTGTAGCACTGAGAATGGTTGAAGAAGGAAGGGCGAAGTCAGCGACGCGTCGTCGAGCTGTGAAAAGTCGAGTCTCCACTCACCTTCCCAGGCTTAGTTCGACCAGCTCGACCTTTCCTTTGACGAGAAGCGGCTCGACTGAGGAGAAAAAGTTGCAAGTCAGATCCGATTCAGGTAAAGCGATTATCGAACAGGTAAAGCGATTATCGAGTCGAGCTGACCTTGTCAAAACTTCCACCAGCAGCTGCATTCCTCGTTCAGCCTCGAACTGAGTCTCCTTGACCTTCCCCGAGTCGACGACGATGGTGATATCGTCGATGGTGATGGAGGTCTCGGCGATGTTGGTAGCGACGACGATCTTCCTGTTCGTCGTAGGAAGGAAGACTCGTTTCTGTTCCTGCGACGAGAGCTGAGCATGCAGAGCCATTATCTCGACGGGTCCGAGGTTCATCGTTCGAAGAGCGTTAATCGTCTGAGTGATCTCCATCACACCTGTGATTGAGAAGGGAAGAGTTTGGTCGGATTCGCGTCTCCTCGAGATGAAAGAGAAGTGGCAGAAGAGACGAACCTGGACAGAAGATCAAGACTCCTCCCTTCTCTCCCTGGGAATCAGCGATGGCGTAGGCAGCGACGGCGGCGACGAGATTGGCGTCCAGCTTGTCGGACCGAGAGACGGTGTCGAGGATCTGAATGGAGTTGGCGTCGAGGCCTCGGCTCTCATACTCCGCTTGGAAAGCCTCGAGCTGTTCCTTCGTTTGACGCTGAGTACCCTTGCCTCCTCCTCCTCCCTGGAAGCTCGGTCGATACTTGATATCCTTGATGATGTCCTCCAAGTAGTGATCTTCGACGGGGAAGGTTCGACCGACGATCTCGAGAAGAGGCGCTCCGCCGAAGTAGCTGGTAAAGGTGAGATGGTTGATCGTAGCACCTGTGGAACACCTGGAGAGTTAGGGAGAGCTACTAGGGCAGATCAAAAGCAGTGAGATAGACGAACTCATGAGGACGACCTGAGTGAAAAGCGAGAAGGTGAGCGTCAGGACGCGTCGAGGCAAAGGAAGAACGGGCTCGAGCTCACCTTGATCTTCTTATTCCGCTTCAGCAGTTCCCTGAGCTCGAGAAGCAAGAAATCTCCATCGACACTACGCTCGTGGACCTTGAAATCCCAACGAAGACAAGAGCGACATCAGTTCCCTCTTCGATCCTTAACTCGACGACGCGTTCAACTTCGACTCACCTCATCGACGATCACATGACTGACTCCCTCCAAGTTCCCATCCCCACCAGCACTCAACCTTCTCAGCAGCACTCCCGTCGTGCAGAACAACAGCCTCGTATCCCTTCCAGCCCTCCTCTCTCCTCGGATGGCGTATCCGACGAGACCTGAAGCTTTGTCGACGTCCTCCAAACGCTCCTGAGCGACTCGAGCGGCGACTCCGAGGGCAGAAACTCGACGAGGCTGAGTGACGAGGATGGAGGTCGAGCACCCACGAAGCGAGGCAATCTCGTGGTCTGGAAAGGGCCCAGAGCGGGAAGTCAGCGAGGAAAGACTCGTCAAAATCGGGACGAACGGCTTACCGAGGATAAACTGAGGGAGCTGGGTAGTCTTTCCTGATCCGGTCTGAAGGAGGGGTAAGAAAAGTAGGGCAGTCAGCTCCTGCGATGGACGCGACGAGAACGAGAAACGAGGAGACTTCGACTCACCTCTCCGACAACAACCAGCACTCTATTCATCTCCAGCGCGTCCAACACCTCTCCCTTTGACTTCCAAGCCGGTAAGCTCATCCTCCCCTCCAGCACCTTCTTGAACTTCTCACTCCGCTGCCATTCCTCCGTCCGACTCTTCAATCCCTCCTGCTCCTGCATCGTCGGTTCCCTCCTCGCTCCCTGGTTGAAGTTCCTCTTCGTCGGCACAATCCTCTTTACCACCACCTCTCCTTCAACCTTCTTCGGTGGAGGGAGCTTCGGCACCAAGTGCTGGGTGACGATTCCAACAGAAGGCGGCTCCTGGACGATCGCTTCCCACTCGTTCTCGAGGAACTCGACGAGAGCAAAAACGATTCCTCCTTCTCCTGATTCGAGAGTCGAACGAAGATCTTCCCGATCTGGACGGTGGAAGAGGGTGAGGAGGAGGGAGTGGAGGTGAAGGCGAATATAGGAAGGAAGGGTGCTGGAGGTGACGTAGAAGGTTGGAGGAGAGGTCGCGTAACGCGTCGAAGGGTATGGGGAGGCAATGGGCGAAGAGGGGAAGATGAGGTGGAGAGTGAGATCGTCGTTGGTGTTGGTTGAAGAGGATGGGTCGAGGGGAGGGATGGTGATGGAGAAGTGGCATGAATCCTCCGTCGAGCGAGAGAATCGTTCTCCAAAGACCGATTCGAGAGCTTCGAGCTCTTCCGACCGACGTTCGTCCCTAGCGAGCATCTCCTCCGAATCGAGGATCTCTCCATCCTCCGTAGATCGCAACCGAGCGAGAGCGACGTCGACTCCCCACTCTCCTTCCTCCCAACCGCACAACCTCCGTCCGAGGACGTCCAAAACTCCACTCTCCGTCCAAGGGGTACCGACGTCTTCCCGAAGAACCGTTTCGACTGCTTTCCGAGGGAATCCGATGCTTTTGATGAGCTTGTCGACGAGCCAGACTTGAACGAGGGAGGCTCCCTTTCCTGATCGAGTCGAAGAGACGAAGTCGGCGACGGAGGCGTTGGGTCGGAATCGTTTCGGGAGGTCGTCTGAGGAGCAAAAGTGCGATAAATGATGAGTAGTCAGTACTCGCTTTGCTGTTCAAGCACGCGGCCAATCGAAGGCAAGCGAAAGAGGAGAAAAGACGCGTCGAACTCACCTTCAGGCAGATGGAGCATCAACCACTCGATCGCAGCCTCCTGGGGCGACAACGTACTCAAAGCCAGCACCAACGGATCCAACCCTTCCCCTTCCTTCTTCTTCGACGGGTTATGAATCCTCTCCAACGCGTTCTGGAGGAAGGTAACGACGCTCCGAACGTGGGACGGTCGGAATCCAAGTCCCTCCAACGAAACGGTCAACGACCTCACGTCGATCTTGATCTCCTGCTCCCCCTCCCCAGCCTTCTCCCCCCCGTTCGACTCCCTCGTAGCCTGCAGGATAGCATCTGGATACTTCGTCATCTGATCCCTGATGGTTTCCTCGACGAGTTCTCGAAGAGCAGGAGCCATTCGAACCTCCGGAGCTCGTTCCCATTCTCCACTGAGCATCACGGTTCCTCCTCCTCCTCCAAACGACGACGGCGTAGATCGACCGGACGAGTTGTCTCCTGCTGCTAGACCTTCCCGTCGAGTGGTTTCGGCGATTCGCTTGTCCTGACGTTGCTCGACCGCTTTCTTCGCGGTGAAGGGGTCGTCGGTAAACTCCCAAGCTCGATGAGGAGGAGCTGTAGCCTTGTCGGCGAGAAGGACGGTCCAGTAGGGTCGGAAGTAGGGAGGGAGAGTGAGAGAGATGGGTTGGTTGGAGCAGAACTGTGAGAGAAGAGGAGAGGAGAGGGAAGGGGAAGGAGAGGAAAAGGTGAGCTCGACGCTTTTGAGCTCGGCTGAGTCCCCTCCCTCCTTCTTCCCCCTCCTCTCCTTTATAACCTTCGTGAACAGCGAAACCGTAGACTCACTCGGAAGAGAGCGTAAACAGCTCCCATATGTCTAGCTTCCAGAGCGGTCTCACACAAGAGCGGAGGATGAGGCTGAAATCGCACCTCCTCGATGGGAGAGTTCTGCGATTTTTTGACGTGTCTCGAGAGCCGGATGGCAGGAGTGAAGGATTTCCCATCGGCGTTGGTACGGGAGTCGACGACAGCTCGCTCCCAGTTGAGTCGTTGGCATCGTTCGTTCTGATAGCGGGAAGAGAAGAAAGGGAGAGGGAGAGGGAGGGGAAGGAAGGAAGGTCAGCTTGAGCTCGACATCCAAGGAAAGGAGAGGAGCTCTCTGGACGAACGAGGAGAGCCAAAGGAGTCTGTTGAAAAAGAAAGGAGCTAGGTTCAGTACATGCTTCCTCTGAAGCGGAGAGGAGACGAGCTCACTTTGTAACCAGGTCTGGACAGCTCTCTCTGGATCTTCTCGACGGGCGTGAGAGGGACGAGAGGAGCTTTGGGAGTTCGATCTGGCAGGGGAGAAGCCTTGTTGGACATGGCTCCAGTAGAGACGATCCCTTTTCCCTTCTTGGGAGGCATGGCGGAAGAGAAAAGAAGCGGAAAGCGAGGGAGGGTTGGTTGAGCGTTGGGAGAGAAGGAAGGAGGAGGAGAGCGTGAGCTCGAATCGCGACTGGGAGAAGAGGAACAGCAGGGCCGCGTTTTGCTCGAGTCATTTCTATATCTGGAGGGACGTGGCTTCCTTCGTTGAGGAAAACGGTTGACCCCAGGAGATGAAATGAAGCTAGGCTGTACTCGTAGAGGCGGAAAGAGAAACGAGCGGTGGAGACGAACGCGACGCGACGGAGCGAATCCAAGCGGCGGAGGGCCAACGAGCAACCTCAGGAGCAATCTAGAGGAGGAAGCGAAAGGGAACGAAGAGCTGTAATGGTATAGGTAGTAGATGCGTTCAGGTCTAGTTGGAGGTGACTCTGTGAGTCCAAGAAAGAACGAGAGTCAGCTGTCGAAGCCGTCGCTCTCCGAGCCAAAAGAAACACAAAGACTGACCTGAAGCTCTTCAGCGTGTTCCATTCCCTTCTGAACCTCTGACTTCCTAAGGACAACGGGAACCTGACATCATGGGTCACCATCGTCTCCAAATAACGTCCAGCGGCACCCTCTCCATCAACTGAGGAGGAGACCGTCCGAGGCTCTTCACGATCCCCCTCCCAGATGAACGGATATCGAAAGAGCAGCAACCCACTCTAAGATGTCCTTCAAGAGGTCCCTGAGCGAGACGTATAGATTTTTCGAGGTTGT
This sequence comes from Mrakia frigida, assembly GCF_051309035.1. Taxonomy (NCBI): domain Eukaryota; kingdom Fungi; phylum Basidiomycota; class Tremellomycetes; order Cystofilobasidiales; family Mrakiaceae; genus Mrakia; species Mrakia frigida. Next base: position 133,356 of record NW_027481246.1, on the reverse strand, counting down.
CGTGGTGAGGAGGGACGAAGGAAGCGAAGTTCGTCTCTCTTTCGACCGCCCGTGCTCGTCCCTCCCAACGCCATCAACCTCACCCTCCTCCCCTCGTTTTTCTTCCACCCTCTACCTTTCAACCTCTCGAGCTCGTAGGAATCCGTCACCATGGGGTACCATAATCTCAAGGGTTAGTCCTAGCGAGCTCAGAGGATGGTCGAGGAGAGAAGGGAGAAGCGGACGAGATGCTGACCTTGTTCCCTCCCTTCCCCCTTCGCTCTCGTCCCAATCTCAGCGTTGATCAAGGCTATCAGAGCTTGCAAGGTAAGTTCTTCATGTTGAATAGAGCCTGGAGGTGCTCTAGTATCGCTTTGTAGCCTCTCAGTCTTCGCTGGAAGTTCAAGAACATATCAAAGAAGGAAGGGGATGAAGCTGACGACCTCCTTCCTTCCCCTCCCTCCCTCCCTCTTTCTCTCTCTTTCTTGCTGCCAGACCCTCGCCGATGAGCGATCCGTTATTCAGAAGGAATCTGCTTCCATCCGTACAGCTTTCAAGGAGGAAGACTCGTTCGCTCGACACAACAACATCGCCAAACTCCTCTACATCCACATGCTCGGCTATCCAGCGCACTTCGCTCAGATCGAATGCCTCAAGCTCGTAGCTTCTCCAAGATTCAGCGACAAACGCCTCGGATACCTGGGAACCATGCTGCTGCTGGATGAGAACCAGGAGGTCTTGACGCTGGTTACCAACTGTTTGAAGAAGTGAGTCCCTTGTTGAAGTTCGAGCTCGAGGACAGAAGGGAAGGAGGAGGAAACGTCGAGAGAGGCCGTGCGTACGAGAGGTCTTTGGAGAAGCACAGAGCTCAGTTTGGTAGCAGCTGAGCTCAAGGCGGAGGTCGGGGCTGTAGGATTGCGGTGGTATCTCTATCGCTACCAGCGAAGGTCGCCCTCCTTCCTGGCCTCCTCCACCTCGAACCTCTCCTTCCCATCTCGTTCACCTTTCGAGCTCACTCGCTGACTCCATCCTTCCTTCCCACTTCTCAACGCTCTTCAGCGATATGAATCACTCCAACATGTACGCCGTAGGACTCGCTCTCTGTACCTTCGCCAACATCTCGTCCGAGGAGATGTCGAGAGATCTCTGCAACGAGATCGAGAAGCTCCTCGGTTCCTCAAACACCTACATTCGAAAGAAGGTTCGTTTCTTCTGATCATGAGCTGTGTACTGAGCTCCTCGGTAAAGGCAAGCTGACCTTGCTATATTCTCGTCTCAGGCCGCCCTCTGTGCTCTTCGAATCGTCCGCAAAGTCCCCGACCTCATCGACCACTTCATCTCCAAAGCCAAATCCCTCATTCAAGATCGTAATCACGGAGTCCTTCTCAGTGGTGTTACTCTCGTCATCGAGATGTGTTCGGGAGACGAGACTTGTCGAGACGAGTTCAGGAAGGTGAGTCTTGAAAGCTCGTTCTTCTCGTCGAGTCGAGCTGAGCTCACCTTTCCTTCCTCCCTTCGTTCCCGAACCCATGCAGGCCGTCCCTCTCCTCGTCAAGCACCTCAAGTCCCTCGTCACGACTGGATACTCGCCAGAACATGACGTTTCCGGAATCACGGATCCTTTCCTTCAGGTCAAGATCTTGAGGTTGCTGAGGTTGTTGGGTCGAGGAGACGCGAAGGCGAGTGAGGAGATGAACGATATTCTGGCGCAGGTGAGTGCTGTTTTCCTTTCTTTGTCTGCTACTGTAATGCCAGATGGACGGAAGATGTGGAGGGAGATGGGTTCGACTGGATATCTGACGCTGGTGGTGGTTTTCAGGTCGCTACGAACACCGACTCGTCGAAGAACGTCGGAAACTCGATTCTGTACGAGACCGTCCTCGCCGTTCTGGAGATCGAAGCCGACAGCGGACTCCGAGTCATGGCTATCAACATCCTCGGAAAGTTTTTGGGAAACAGGGACAACAACATCCGGTGAGTCGAGCAATCCGACCTTGAGTCTTCGCAACGAAGCCAACTCTCCGCCCTCTTCGTCTTCCTCTCTTCTGTTTCTCCAGATACGTCGCCCTCAACACCCTCAACAAGGTCGTCGGAATGGATACCAACGCCGTCCAACGTCACCGGTCCATCATCCTCGACTGTCTTCGAGACGGAGATATCTCGATTCGACGACGAGCTCTCGAGCTTTGCTACGCCCTTACCAACGAGGCCAACGTCCGAATCATGGTCCGAGAGCTTCTCACCTTCCTCGAGGCTGCCGACAACGAGTTCAAGCTTGGAATGACGACCGAGATCGCTCTCGCCGCTGAGAGGTTCGCTCCCAACAAGCGATGGCACATCGACACCGTCCTCAGGGTTCTCAAGCTCGTGAGTCTCGCTCCTCCTTGACGTTTTCGATCTACCATCGAAGAGAGCCCCATCTGACAGAACTCTCTGTTTCGCTTCCTTACACCAGGCTGGAAACTTCGTCCGAGAGGAGATCCTTTCCGCCTTCATTCGACTGGTTTGCCACACGCCCGAACTTCAAGCCTACACCGTTCAGAGGCTCTACCTCGCTCTCCTCGCCGACATCTCGCAGGAATCCCTCACTCTCGGTGCCGTCTGGCTTATCGGGGAGTTCGGAGACGTCCTCCTTCAACCTTGGGTCGCCGAAGAAGGAGAGGAGACTCGAAGCGTTCGTTCAACCTTCCTCCTCTTCCCGTTCCTCTCGAGTTCCACATCTTTGTTGTGAAGCTGACTCGTCACCCCGCTCTGCTTTATTCTTGGTTCATGTAGGTCACCCAATCGGACATCATCGACCTCCTCAACTCAGTTCTGAACTCCCCTTACTCCAACCCTCTCTCCTCCCAATTCGTCCTCACCGCTCTCATCAAGCTCTCCGCTCGATTCGCCGAGAGCACTCCCAACTCGGATCAGATCGACAGGATCGCGATCCTCCTTGAGTCGTACTCGCACACTCAGGAGTTGGAGCTGCAGCAGAGGTCGGTCGAGTACGGGGCGTTGCTGGCTCAAACGGAGATTCGAGCGGGTGTTTTAGAGAGGATGCCGCCACCAGATATCAAGGCTACGATTATGGGAGGAACTGGTGAGTCTGATATTCTATATCGTGTTCGAGTTCGACGCATCGCTGACCTGGTTTCCTTGCGATTCTCTTCCAGCCAGTGAGAGGAGGTCGGTCGGTTCGACTCAAACTGCAAAGGACACCGTTCGTCCCTCTTCCCTTCTGTCTTCAGGCTTTTTGTCTTTCACTTATTTACCTCTATGCCTTTCCTGTCCCTCCAGTCATCCCTTCTCGACCTCATGGGCGACGAACTCCCCTCCGAAACCCCTTCCTCCTCCGCTCCCTCCGCTGCCGCCTCAGCCCAATCCACCAACGATCTTCTCGCCGACATCTTCGGATCCGGACCTTCCTCGACCGACAGTTCCTCCACCTCTTCAGCACCTCCTCCTTCCTCACGCTCAGCCGTCGACGACATCATGGGTCTCTTCGGAAACTCCACCTCTCCCACTTCCACTCCCGCGCCCTCCTCCTCGGCCGCTGCTTCCCTCTTCGACGCTTCCCCAGCCCCCTCCCAACCCAAACCTACACCAGCACCCGCTCCAGCAGCTCCTTCAGGTCCTCAGTCCTACACCGCCTACGACAAGAACGGGCTCAAGATCACTCTCACACCGAGAGCGAGTCCGACGCAGCCTGGGGTGATTCAGATTCTGGCGAGGTTCAACGTGACGGGAGGAGAGGCAGTGACGGGTGTGAACTTCCAGGCTGCTGTTCCTCGGGTGAGTCGATTTCTGCTTCATCTCTTCCTCGTTGAATCGAAACGCGTCGAAATTGAAACTCGAAGAGCTGACTCTTCTCTTTCCTCGCTTCGACCACCGTCTTCGCAGACACAACAACTCCAAATGCTCGCCATGTCGAACTCGGACATCGCACCAGGAGCGACGGAGACTCAGCAGATGCGAGTGATGGCACCTCAAGGAGTTCGTTTCTTATTTCCTTCCTTCTGCCTTCGACGCGTCGAGGCTTCGTCTTGCTGACCTCTGTCTTCTCGTTCGTTCGACGTTTTTTTTTTCGAAATCAGAGTCAGATCCGTCTCCGTCTTCGAATATCGTTCGCCAAGGGAGGAGTGCCGGTTCAGGATCAGACGGATTTCGCTGGATTCCCTCCTGCTCTGACGGCTTGAGGGAGGAGTTTGGGGGGCTCGTAGATTTTATTTAGGTGCTTGGACGAGATGGGATGGTGACGACGCTTCTTTGCGATCTTTCGAGAGAGCTTGAAGAGATGATCTGCGCTCTAGAGGATGGGGACCGAAATTTCGTCGAGCGCTGGGAGGGACAGGAAAGAGAGACAGGTGTTCGATGAGACCCTGAGACGCGCTGTACTCCTCCGAAGATGCTCAAATGGAAGCTTGTCGGTCTTCCTTCGGCAGAGTACACGAGTCGATTCCTCGAGGACGACGCGCCTACTTCTGAGAGATGGAAGTCTCCGTCCTTGCCCAGGACTGAACGAGGATTTCCTTGGGTTGAATGTCCACTTGCTCGGGAGGGGAAGTGCAGGACGATGGCCATCCAGGGGCTGAAGGCGTGCGGGAAGGTGAGTTTCGGCTCGTGTTCTTCCGACCCTCCAAACTGATCTATTTGCTTCTTTTCTCGCATCCAGTGCAAGAGCGTTCGATACTGCTGCCGAGGTGGGTCTACCTCTCGCACTCGTCTCACGTCTCCCACCCTTCTACCTTCTCCTCCTCGTTTCGACGCGTCGCTGTCTTCGCTGACTCTCTCTCTCTCTCTCTGCCCTCGCTGCCTTCTCAGAACATCAAAAGGCACACTAGAAGTCTCAAAGACGAGTCTGCTTCAAACTGCGATGGTAGTCTTTCTCCCGAGGCGACGATATCTCATGCCTCCTTCGTTTTCTCTCTCAAACGAGGACAGAAAGATCGAGGAAAGCATACGATCTACAAGTCAAGCAGCTTACACTAGAGCTACAAGAAAGCCTCTCTCTAAGAAATGTCTATCGAACATCGCAAAGTCTAAGAACCGGAACCAAGAGCAACGCAAAGCAAAAACACAAACCAAGAAACACATCAAAAAGGAGAAATCAAGGCAGCCCCTCCACCACATCTACATCGACCTCGAACGGTGTCGAAGCAACAGGTTTTTCCCCCTCGTCCCCTCCTTTCAGAACCCACTCGCTCGCTCCGATCTGAACGAAGATGCCCAAAGCGAGGTCAGTCTCGACGCGTCACGGCGAGAAGGAAGGGAAACAAAGGGACGAACCTTCGACCCATCCTTAACCCATCGCTCCCTGTAAGCTTTCCTCTTCTCTCGACACAGCTCAATCACGTTCTACGAGAACCCAAACCAAACCGAGAGTCAGCTTTGAGCTCGAACGAACGAAACGTCGAAGAAACGAAGGGGAGGGAATGGAGAACGAACCTGTCTGTACTCAGGCGTCTTGGGATCGAGGTTGAGTTTCCCACCGAAGTCGAGGAGGAGTTGCTCGTCGGGGATGAAGGGCTGCCGAAGAAGAAGGGAGGGGAAAGGTATGAGTAAGAGGGTGAGGAGGGAGAGGGAGGAGAAGAAACGAACGGTAGGTTCGTTGAAAGAGAGTTTCGCTCGTGTGACGGGGTCCATGAAAGGGAGGACTACTTTGAGGAGGGAGTGGATCATCTGTGAAGTGCGAAGAGGGAAAGAGGGAGGGGAGGGGTCAGATTGAGGCGGGGAAGACGCGTCGAGAGGCAGGAGGGAGACGGGACGAACCCAGGGGACGTTGATGGCGATAGCTGCGAAAGGAAACAAAGGGCGAAGGTCAGTCGATGATCGAAGGAGAGAGAAGGAACACGAGAGTTCGTACCCTTCTCCATTCGCTCAGGGTCTGCAGGGAACGAACGAGGACGAGGGCCAGGGTCAGCTCGAGCGAAGGAACAGCGAACTAGAAGATCGAGAGACTCACAGTGAGCTCCAAGAACGTGAATGTATCCCTTTATAACGGTCACTGAGGGCAGCTTAGCGGACATGGCTCCAGCGAAGCTGCGAAACAGGAAGAGAGGAGAGGGAAAAGGTCAGCTCGACGAGAAACGAACGAGAGCAAACGGAAACGAAGCGAGAAGAAGAAACGAACTTGACGAGCAGAATCTGCTTCTCTACACCCGCGGGCATGAGGTCTTGAACTCTGTTATGTATAGACCACGAGAACGAAAAGAGGATCAGCATCAACGTCGCGTCGTCGAGGAGAGGAGAGGAGGGACGAACCTCTCGAGCTGCCAGAAGGAAGCGAGCAAGTTCGTCTGAGGGTCGTTCGAAGTGTTTCTAGCTGAGTACTGGTAGTGAAGGGGGTGTCCTGACTCGGCCCATCCTACGAGACCCAAGCAACAACCACAGATCAGTACGTGAGGGGAAGGAAAGAAAAAAAGGGTGAGCTCGAGCTCAAACGAACCAACAACGAAACTACCAAAACCACAACAAAAGTCAGTCCAGTTCCAGCCAATCACAATCTCTCCCCGCTCATCTCGGACAAGACTCACTCATCCCCATCAAACGACTTCTCAGCCAACGGTCCAGGGAGCAGTCCTCCTCCTTCCTCTTTGGATCCTTCTCCTCCGTCGTCATCTGCGATCCCAGTCTCTCGACGCCAGAGCAGAGTAGCGATGATTCGGGTGATGGCAGTTTCAGCATCCCATTTCTGAGCTCGCAAGTACCTGAACGAGCGAAAGAAAGAAGGCAGAAGAGCGGGAAGGTCAGCTTGGGAAGAGAAGAAGGGGAAGGAAACTCGTTCGATTCTCGCGAGCTCATCAGTTCGTCGTCGTCGCTATTCTTCTTCTTCTTCTCCCTCTTCCTATCGTTTCCTTGAGGTTCTTAAGTGCCCAGCATACGCATGAACCTCTTGTTCCCTTGTTTGATCGCCAACCACGGCAAGCTCAGAGCGTCTGATACTCACCGACAAAGACAATCCTCGGTCAACCACATGCTCTCACTCCTCAACAACCCTTCCTTCCCCTGTTCCGCTCCCTCCAACTGATACGCACTCCCATCAGGAGGAGAAAAGTGATCCAGGACAGTCTGGTAGAGAGTCAAGTGCTCTCCCTCTAGAGGTGGTGGCCGAGTGGGAGGTTTGAGGATCGTAGGCGAGGTGGGAATGGAGGTCGTGAGAGGAGGAGGAGGAGGAGTCGTGGGCGTGGAAGAGCCGCTGCCGGAGAGGGAGCGGAAGAAGGAGGACATCGAGGACGCGAGCGAGGAAGCGACTGGAAGAGAGAAGGGAGAGAGGGGTTGGGGGTTTGAGCAGGGTGGTGTTGTAGTTGGGAGTTGAACGGCGAGGGGGAAGGAAAGCCGTGAGCTTTTGGAGACGAACGACGTGAGCCTCGCTTTTCAACGAGGTCGGTCGGCGCACCGGAGAAGATTTTCGTGTTCAAAATTTTCATCATCGGAATCTTCAGAGTCTTAAATATAGGAGGGTAAAATTAGAAAACCTCCGAGAGAAGATCTGAACCCGGTAGGAGGAGGAGAAAGAGGGAGAGGAGATAGCTTTCAAAGGCCTCGTTCCGACGCGTCGTCGACGATTGGAATCAGGAACCGGGGACAGGAAACGCGTCGGGGAAATACTCTGTTCGGTTGAACAGTAAGCGAGCGTATTGAGATCCGTTTGGAGAGGTTTGTAAGGATTGATTTGAGCCAGGAGGGGAGGGAGGAAAGGGGGAGGGGAGGGGGGACCGAGGAGAAGCGGTCATTTGAGAGCCTGATAGATAAATTTCAGAGGAATTGACTCTTATGGAGTTGAACTAGATCTCGAGAGGTCCTAGGGAAATGCACAAGATCGAGGAGTCCGGTTTGAGCTTTCTGAGAGTCGGTTGACAGAAGAAGGTCGAGCTCGCATCCTCCCTTTCATTTGGACCCTCCCTCGTTCCCTTCCTTCCCTCAACGTTAACCCCAGCAACCTCTTTTCTCCAGCCCATCTTTCCTTCACAGCCATGGTCAACCCTCTAGTCCTCTACGTACGTCTAATCCAACCTCGCCACTCATCTTCAACCAGGTCGTATCGAACGATTGTCTCGTCACGAAACCAACGAAGCTCAACAACCTCTCCTCCCTCCTTCCCTCTTTCTCTTTCGTTCTCAGACCACCTCCCTCCCGCAACCCGCCCGTCCACGAACTCAACAAGAATACCTCATCCGTACCCTCTATACCCTTCGGATCCCGTGCGACGTGGTGGATGTGAGCTTGGACGAGGAAGGCAAGAGGATCTGGAGGAGGAAGGGAAGGACGGATGGGAAGCTGCCGGGCTTTTTGGTGGATGGGGAGGTGAGTCGCTCCTCTGGGCGGAAGAAGCAGCTGTAAGTGGAAAGGAGAGCTGATTTCAGGGTTGTTGATTTGCTGTTCAGTTCGCAGGAGTGAGTCCGTTCGCTTCAGCCCATCTCCTCTCCTTCCCCTTAGATGAGCTCAAGCTCACCTCCCTCTCCTCCTCCCTCCCCCAGACTATCGAAGACTTTGAATACGCCGTAGAAGATGGACGACTACGTGATTTCTTGGGAATCGATCATCTGTCCACTCCTCTGCCTACTCCTCTGGCACCGAAACCAAAACCAGCAACGGTCGCTCCCTCCCCTCCTCCTCCTCCTCCTCCAGCAGACGCCTCCTCTTCGACGACGACGAACCCGGAACCCTCAGCCACCCTACCACTTTCAACCAGCAGTACGACCGAACCGACAACGACGAAGATCACTTCGGAAGACGACGAGCTCCTGGAGAGCGTGGGAGAGGACGAGTTAGAGAAGCTTCTGAGGGAGATGGAGGCGGAGGGGATGTAGAGAGTCGAGAGATTGGAGAGGCAGAGATCTAGAAGAGATCTCGATGAGTTCTATTTTGGTTGACTTGCATCTTGAGTATGATAGGAGGGACGAAGGAGCGGGGAGACGGGAGGAGGAGACGAGATCATCGAGACGCGTCGAGGCTGAGATTTCGTCAGGTTCTCCCTCCGGTGCTTCTTCTTCACAACTCAACGTAACTCACCGTGGCCTCCTACCTGATTCTGACGACGACTGATTCTCAGAGGTTCAGGTTTGAGGGATCTTCACTCGCGACGACGCGTCGCATTTTTCACACACGCGCCTTCCTTGTCTCCTCTTCGACTGACTCCCTCTTCCACGCCTCCAGCCCACCACCTCTTCAGCTTCCCTTGCGAGCATCAACAGTCTTATCATCGTCTTTCCCTCGACAGAAACAAGGCTCTCGAGCCTCCCTCGACCCCTGAACGAGCACGGAGTTGGGCGACGAGAGATGGATCGAACTCGTCGACCTCCAACCTCTTTCTTCCTTCCTTCTTCTTTTTTCGCAGGTAGATGGACTCCCCCAGCTCGTCAAATGAACTCTTCTCCTTCTCGCCTCCACCCATAGAAGAAGTACCTCCCCCTCCTCCTGCGACGGCCAGCAACTCGAAAGCTCAACCTCCTCCTCTTCGACGAGCCTCTAAAAAGTTTGTGCCAAACCCCTTGTCCCTTCCTTCCTTGTTTTTTCAAGCTGACCTTTTTCGGCTTTGCCTCTTCTCGCAGATCTTCCCTCACTCCAGCTCGTAAACTCCAAAAACCTCCAGCTCAAGCTCAAGTTCGAATGATCCCAGCTCAGCAACGTAAGGGTTCAGCTCACACGGTTTTCTTCCCTCCTCAAGGTCATGGTCAACCTGTGAACGCTAGGGATCGAGATGATCTAGAGGAGGAGATTGAGGTGGTGCAGCCGAAGGTTGCTGCTTTGTGAGTCCTCGAGGAAAACCGGAGGGAGGAAGAGGGAGAGAGGAGATGAAACTCGAGCTCATCGCTTCCTTCTTCTCTTTGTTTGGTTTTGCTCAGAGACTCGACCACCTCCTCTCGCCACTCCCAACCTACTTCCCTCCCTTCCAACCTCCTCCCTCAGCCCATCACCTCCTCTTCTCAGCAAGCACCCAACTTCCGCTCCTGGCTTCGATTCGGAGGCAATCGCACACTGGGACCTCGTCCCTCCCCGAGCCCAACTCCCTCGACCTATTCAGCTCCCAACCTCGTCGTCCAATCACCTTCTCCCTCCTCTCGCCAAATTCCTCCTTCTATAAACTCAGCAGCTTCCCCACCTCCTCGAATCGGTCGTCCTCATTCCTCACACGGAGCACGTCGAGCGCCGCCGCCTGGTAGTCGACTTCAATGGGGAGACGCTTGGGAAGAGACGCGGGAGTGGGAGACTGAGGAAGAGAGGTTCAGGAGGACCGGGAAGAAGCATCGAGGTGTGTCGAGGCCTGGGAGTCCTGCTACTGGAGGTGGAGGAGGAGGGGAGGACGAGAAGGGAGAGGAGGACGAGGAGGAGGAGGGTGAAGGAGTGGGTCTGGGCGCGGGTGGGAGGAGAGAGCACGAGAAGGAGAAGGAGATGCCTTTGGAGTATGCTCTGTGGGAGCAACTGCCTGATGTGGATCATCAGGCGAGGCCGTATCACTACCACTCGGGGAGCAATCTTATCAGTGAGTTCGCGGCGACAACGACGCGTTTCGTTCAAGCGGATAAGAGAGGCGAGACGGTTGCGTGTGCTGACTCTCCGCTCTTTCTTCTCTGATTTGAATCTGATAGCCAACATCGATGTGTTCGATCGGAAGTCGGAGAAGACGGAAGCGGTGTTGATCGAGGAGAGACGGTACATGGGAGACGTGCTTTCTTCGATGGATCTGTTCTTTAGGTGAGTTCGGGCTTCGTTTCTTCTTCGAGAAGGTGTCTAAATCGTTCCTTGATGTCTAAGCTGACCTCTGGTTATCTTTTCACAGACCTGGTCATCGAAAGGAACGAGTCTTCCTCTCGCATCGGCACGCCGTCGCGTCGGACGTAAATTCTCGTTTCTTGCACTTTTCTCAGCCCTTTCGAAGATGCTGAAGATGCGGAAGGAGGATGAGAGCTGATCATTTTCTCGTTCCGTTTCCTCCTCATCGAATCTCCTTTTGCGCTCGCAGGACCTGGACGAGCTTCGATCTCTTCTTGAAGTGTGCGTCCCTCTCGTCTCCCTTCACATCCTCTCCCTTCCTCCTGCTCGTTGGGTTCGCTCTCGAGAGGCCGGAAGGGACGGGGAGAGGAAGATTTTCACCAAGGAGATCTCCAGCTCACCAATCTTGTTCCGAAATAGTCAAGGAAACTCAACGACCTCAACAGCTGACTTCCTCCTCCGAGTCCGTCGAGGAGAGATCGCTCCGAACAGCGACGTCGACCTCGCCTCTCGCTACTGGGAACTCGTCGCATTGTACTACGAGACGATGGGGAACCTCCCTCATTTCAGACGAGGTGGTCACTACGGTGGAGAGGACGGAGTGGATGCTGCTCCTTGGGGAGTGAGATGGGAGGAAGATCGAAGGGAGGTGAGGGGATGGTTGAGATCGCAGAGAGCTGGTAAGTCGAAGCGTCTTCATTCTTTTCGAAAAGGAGTCTCCTGCTGACTTTACTGCTTTTTGTGTTCCATCATCGCAGAGGCACTCTTCCAGGTGAGTCGAGGAACTCGATTGCGTTCGAGGCTATTCCTGACGCGTTTTCCCCTTACCCTCAAAGGAACGATCTCATCTCTTCACTTACAAGCAGTGCTCAAAGATGCTCGAGTGCGTGTTCAGTATATTTGCTGCCTTTCAAGCTCGCTGAATCCGTGTTCCTCTTTTCAGCACACTCGAAGAATCGCTCCTCGAAGACAAGCTCGATCCCTCGCGTCGACCAACTCTCAACATCCCGGAACCCTCTTTTCTCGCTCCCAGCAACCAAGGTCGGCCTCTCCCACCCGACATTCGAATCCAAAGGGATAACGGTCCTCCAGCAGCTCATGCGAGAGCGGAATCTGAGATCGGAGGAGGATCGAACGCTGGAACAGTGGGATCGAGAGCGACCTCGCACGCTGCTGAGACGGCTCACGATTCCGATCAGGGACTCGAAGACGAGACGGAGCATCGCCAGTTCGTCTGTGGTATCATAGCGGTGATTGCGAAGCATCGAGTGAGTCTCGTTCCTCTGCTTTGATTTCAGCGTATTCTCCCTTTTCCGTCTTCCGTTGCTTCGCTGACTCTTCCTCTTTCTCTCGGCAGATGGAGGTCTTCTCAGCTGAGCATCGAAGGAAGCTCTTCGGTCGAAGTATCTTTCACGGTCGTATTGGTAAGTTCAACGTCCCTCTGCTCGAACTCCTTCGACTCTCGACTGATCGTTCCCGTCTCGGTCCATCCAGGGAACCTTCTGAACATCCCTCTGCTCGGGATCCCTCTGATCGTACGTTCGAACCTGTCGTACTAAAAACACTCTCGATATCTAGCTGACTTCGTCCTCTTCGTCAATCGGCAGTATCTGAGTCGAGTCGAACGGATCTGTGAGTCTCTTCCCCGTCGTCCGTTCTCGTCGCTCTCCCTTGCTGACTGCTTTTTTGCTTTCGATCTGGATCAGACGGTGACGAGGTAGGATTCAGGAACGCTTCTTGGAGGGAGTTCATAGAAGGTCTTGTTATGGAGGTGAGCTCAGATGTCAACTAGCTCGAGGACATCACAAACCGATCGTCGTTTCTCTCCTTTTTCAGTGGACGTCTCTCAACCTCATCTCGTCGCTCCTTTTGAGGTAAGATATCCTCGAATTTCTTCATACCTGACCGTCACTGACTTTACGTCTTGATCTCACACAGTTCTGCAATGAGTGAGTCGTCGAGCGAAGGAGGCGAGTCGACGCTCGACGTGTGCTGAACTTTCTTTTCCCTTGCAGCTATGACTGGAGCCGACGAAGTCAGCGACTTTCCCTGTTCGTACTTATTTCTTCGCTACGTCTGCGTTTCTGTCGTACCCTGACCTCTGTCTTCACCTCTTTCAAGACACTCGAATGGCAGGGTTTGCGACATCCATTCTTTCGATTGGGAGCCTCGTTCATTCAATCTTCCTCACCTGGACTCATCAAGCGAAAGGTCAATCGGACATCGATGTTGGAGTGAGTTTGACTGTCTCCTTCTCTACTGAGTCTCGGCTCTCTTTCTCAACTCAACTTCATTCCCGTCTGACGGCTTCACCGTTTCAGCACCCTTACCTGGATCGGTTCGTCTCGTTCGCGTCGCGTTCGACCTTCTTCATCACCTGACCTTCTCTTTATATCGCAGACACGCTCATTCTTTTACTCGCCTGGCCGTCATGCTCTCTCTTCCAGGTTTGTCGTCGCGTCGGATCTCGTCTTGTTCTCTTTTCTTTCAATCGCTAAATTTATCCCGTTCCCCTCGTTATCTCGCACAGCCGTGATGCTCCTTTGGGCCCTCATTTTCTTCGCCGTCGCCATCTGTGCTTGGGCTTGGGAAGAACGACTCAAGGGAGCTGATCCGGGAGGCTGGTTGGTTTCGTCCTCTACGACGACGATCATGGCGATAACTCTCGTCACAGTCTTCTCGTCGATCGGGTCAGTATCAGTGTATATCACACTCGATCTCTCTTCCTCCTCCCATGCTGACTTCTCTTCTTCTCCCTTTCCTCCTCACGTCCCAGATTCTTCCGATCCGTCTTCGAAACCTCGGCTCTGAAGGAAGAGGTCAATCGCCAACCCCAGAAGCTTCGACGAGCTAAACGAGGGAATGGGAAGGGTCAGGATGAGCCCAGAGTGTTCGAGTTGAGCGATCTCTCGAGGATGGTGGGGATCGATTTCACGAGGCAGGCGGGAGGAGGGAGGAGGAGAGTCGAGGAGAGCAGGAGGAGGGAGAAGGATGGGTGGAGTGTGTGAGACGACGCTCGCTTTATATATAATTTACGATCAACGACCTTTCGTGGCGATCTCGAAGGACTCCGGCCTGACGATTCGTCGTGAAAGGTCATGTTTAGATTGCAAAACTCGAAACCGGATAGTTTATGGGGCTCATCTCGGATGCGCACGGTAATCTAGCCCTTTCCAGTGGGTGTGAAAAGACCGAGGGACGTTTCCTGCTTGTGAAGCGATAGAATCTGAACGCGACGCGGCGGTTGATTTCGTGCAAAGTGGGTTGAAGGCTTTTCAAGATGACCGAGTGGCGTTCTGCCAAACTATATCTTGTACTGAAGATTGATTCGGAGCGTTCTAAGGTCACGATAACTTCCGTGCGATCTGTGAAAGGGCTGAAACGAAGCCACGACGCGTCGCTTTCTCCTCGTCCTCGCCTCACCTTCTTCCTACTGAGTGACTCAGACGGTCATCTATTCATCAGACAAATGCGTCCTAAGTTGAGTACCTTGGGCGTGAGGCTGAGCAGTCAAAGGATCTGTCTGTCGATCGGACGGGAAAGAGAGGAGGGTTGAATTCGTGCAAAAGGGATGATTTTTCGTATGGACGGGCCGAATGGTAATCGAAGTTGAGCAGGATAGCTCGATGAGCATCAGCTTGTCTAGGTGGTGCGTTTAAGAACTTGGGAGTGCCGAAGGGCTCGAGAGGTTGGGAGCTCGCACGACGCGTCGATTCGGAGGAGGGTTGAATTCGTGCAATGGGCGAAAGTCCAGCGAGAAGGGAAGAGGGCCGTTTTCAATAAGCCCTGTGACGAACCAGGAGTATACAGCTTCAAAGAGGCTGTCTTGTCTACGGGACAACGAGAAATCTCTATTGAAAAGGAAAAAAGCGGAGGCGAAGTTGCGGGAGGATTGAAATCGCGCACGTCCCTTCCCTTCCTTCCCACCAACCACGACTGCCTTTTTCTTAAAAACCCTACACACTCCGTCACGACTTCGAGAGCTAGTCTCTCGTGCCCATCCCCTTTCACCTGCTTCTCAAAGTTGCCCCAACGCTCTCCCTCCCGGTTTCCTTCCCTTTCCCTTTAATTCCCAGCTTCTCCCTTTCACCGTTCCTCCCCTCCCACTCCTCGACATGTTCCCTTCGGTGTACATGTCTCTGGAGGAAGCAGCCACTGCTCATTACTTATTCAATAACCTCCCTTCGGACTCGGAGTAGGTACCTTCTTCGCCGCTGAATCCTCTCCCTTCCGCGCTGACCCTTCTCGCTCAGGGACGACGAGGACGATCTTACGACCTCCCCTTCCATCTCCACCTCTTCTTCCCACGCTCCTCCTCAACCGCAACAGCAACCCTCATCCTCCTCAACCAGCAACCTCGATCACGACGACGACGAGCTGCTGGACGACACCCCACATCTCCCTACCGTCCCCGTCGCGACTCCCAGTCTCAGCAAGGCAGCAGTAGCAGCTCGAGCTCGAGCTCGCCTGGAGGCTACAGACGAACAGGACGATGTCGATCTCGAGGGTGAAGGGGTGGAGATCGAGGTGGACGAGGAGGAGGGAGGAGAGACGAAGAAGGAGAGGGAGTTTCCTGGTGGACGAGTGAGTCGTTTTTTTTTTTTTTTTTTTTGGATCTACATCTCTCTACACCCACGATAGGCGGGTCAGGTGGATGTTTCTACGTTGTTGTTGAACGTCTAGATGAGGTTGGCGAAGAGGAAACACCAACAGCGAAGCTGACCTCCGCTCTCTTTCCTCCTCCTTCCCTCGCCCTCCAGCCTCGTTCCATCGTTCGCCACTCGGTCGCCTCTCTCGACTCTCCCTCCTTCGACCTCGTCACCTCCAACCTCAACCTCCTCCTCCAAGACGGAACCTCTCTCGAAACCTCTCTCGGAGCCATCCAGCGTCCGTCGACCTGCGAGAACAAAACGGAGGAGGATTAGCTGAAGATTCGAAAAGTCGAGAAGGGTGCGAAATGAGTGGCTCGCATATTTCTACGACTCCCATAGCATATCAAGTTGATGTATTCGTTTCTACGAGGGCAGGAAAGGAAGAAGAGGAAGAGGAAGTCAACTAACGAGACGAACTCGAAGAAAACGAGAGATGCCATGAGAAAGAGACGTACCCTGTCCGATCAGCAGCTAGGATATCCTCGTTCCAGTTGTCGAGGTCGATACCTAGTGAATGAAGAAGGAAACACAAGTCAGTGGCGACGAGACGAATGAACGAAAGAGAAGGACGGGACGCGTCGACTCGTCTCTTCCACTCCATTCGCCTCTTCTCCCCGAACGAGGAAAAAACGACAGCGTATGTACTTCGGACTTTAGAAATATGAGAACCCAAAGTCCGATGAATCCCAGAACCTGCGAAGCGAAGGAGGAACCCGACAAAGACAGTCAGCTCGCCCGCTCAAATGAACCAAAACAAACCGGGGAACGAAAAAAGAGAACTCACACTCAATACACATAATCCCAACCAGCCTCACATCCCTCTCCAGTTCTACGTGCTCGCCGACTGGACTGGAGGGCCGACGCGAGTTTTTTCGCACTTCTCGCTCGTTTCACGACCGATCAATTGAACCTTCCCTCTTCTTGTTTCTTCTCAGTCTTGCTGGATCAAGGTACAATATTTCTCTGCAGCCTACCGCCCCCTCGTTCGAGGCCTCTCGACTAACACGTCTCCCCTCTTCTTTCCCCCTCCGACCAGACCTGGAGCTCTTCTCGCAGCTGGCAGCTGCCTACGCCGTTCTCATCTCTCACGGAGTCTCACAATACGTCGAGTCGACCACCTAGATCGTGGACTCCGCTCAAGCCATCAAACACGCTCTTCAGACCTCTCCTATCCTCGCCGCCGACCTCTACATCCTCGGAGACCCTCAGGTGTCGGTCATCGCGTTCAGCTCGAAAACGATCAGTATCATGAAGGTGGGGGATCAGATGAGCAAGAGGGGATACCATCTCAGTGCTCTTGGTGGGAAGAATGGAGGTCTGCACGTTGCTTGCACTGTGGGTCAGCAGAAGGAGAAAGCGGGAGGAGAGGAGACGCGTCGACTCGAGATGACTTCATTTGCTTTGCTTCACTTGTTTTCTTCAGATGCTGTACGTTCCTTCTCGCCTTTTCGTTCGACTCCCCAACACTATACTGACCCTCTTTCCCTTTCCAGGACCAACGCCGAGGAAACTCATCAAAGAACTCGAGGAGGTAGTACCGGAGGTGAAGAACGCTGTTCCCGCTCCAGGAGAGAAGGAGGGAACCAGTGTCGCTCTCTACGGTCAGTATCAGAAACCTTTCTCGCCTGGTTCATCTCGTATCTTTTATCGAGAAGGGCTGAAAAGTCTAAGCCTTGATGGTTCCCTCCGCTCCTGCCCGCATCCCTTCCAGCGCAAGCCTGAGCATATCTCGAAGCTTGGTGATGAACTCGTCCTCTCCCTTTTCAGGGGCTGGCTGCAAGTCGAGAGGGGAAGCCGAGGAGTTGGGAGGAAAGGAAAGAAGAGGGCGAGAAGTGAGGTGAGTTTGGAGGCGGGAGGGCTGAGTTGGAAGAACGAACGAACCATCTGATCGAGGAGGTACTGCGAGAAGAGAGCAAGAGGGAAGAGAGGATCAGCTTCATCGTCTCGAAGAAGGAGGAGGACAGACGAGAAGGAGGAGGGAGGAGAAGGTGAAGGGAAGCGAGGGAGAGGGAGAGGGAGGGAGGGAAGGAAGGAGGTCTCGAGCTCACCTCCGCCTGGTCGATGTTGAGGACGACAGGAGCTCTGCAAAACGATTAGTACGGTCAGCACCTTCTACGGATGACCTATATGCTTGAGACTGTGCTGACCTGTTCATGATTGAAGATTTGAGTGTTTACAGAGGTCGTGGGCGTCAAAGGGGACTGAACGGAATCCAAACGAGCTTCGACCTTCCAGCTTCCTGCGTCTTCGCCCTCAACCCCATCTCCCACCTTTTCCCACTACATCCCCTTACCCTCTACTGCTCGAAGAACATGGATCATGGAGGACATGATATGCCTATGGCAGCGAGATGCTCGGTTCGTAGTAGAGAGTCGAGGGAGAGGAGAGAGAGGAGGCCCTCATGCTGATGACCTTTCCTCCCTTTCCTCCTCCCCTCCTCGTTCTCTCGATTCTTTTCCTCGAACCCCTTCTCCCAAACTCCTCTGAATGCCTCTGATTGTAGATGAACATGCTTTGGAACTGGCAGGTTGTTGGTACGTTGTTTCTTCACCATCCTCTCCCTTCCTCCCCTCCGCGGTTGAGCTTCGTTCAACCCCTCTCCCTCTCCTCCCTCTCCTCACCTCTTCTCACAGACACTTGCGTTATCTTCCGATCCTGGCACATCACCTCAACCTTCACTATGATCCTTTCCTGGTTCGTTCAGGCCTCCTCAGCCCTCCCTCCTCTCATCTCCACCGCGAGAGCTCGGTCCTGACCGTCGTCTCTCTTTCCTCTCCTAGCCTCGTCGTCGCTCTCATGGCCTTCGGATACGAGCTTCTCCAGTCCAAGATCAACATCTACAATCGAAGAGTCGCTACTTCCCTCGTCCTCAACTACCCTTCCACTTCAAGCGGAACAGCTTCGGGCAGAGCCTCGCCTGAGATTGGTTCGTTCCCTGTAGGAATGAGGTACGTTTCCTCCCTCTTCTTTCCTTTCTCTCTTTTGCAAGAGACATCCTGACCTCGTCGCTCGTTTCTCATCGCTTTATTTTGCCTAACGTCGCAATTCACAGCGTCTCCCTCCCCTCCTCGGTTCGACTCATCCGCGCGTCGTCCTACGCCTTTTCTGTCTTCATCTCCTTCTTCCTCATGCTCGTTTTCATGTCCTACAACGTGCGTCCTATTCTTCCCATTCACCTGCGCCTATGTCATTCGGCTCGAGCGAACCTCCCGACGCGAAGCTGACCTTCCTTCTTCCTCGCTTTGGCGACGCGCCTCCTTCTCTTCCGTTCCCAGGGCTACCTCATCGGAGCGACCATCGTTGGAGCTGGGATTGGGCATTGGACGTACAACAGGGAGATGGATCCTCTGTGAGTGCCTCTCCGTCGATTCGAGGGCGAGAAGAGCGACGCGTTCTCGAGCGAGATTGACTTCTCCTCTCTCTTGGTCTCTCTTGCTTTCTCGCAGAGCCGTTCTCGGAGGATCTGCGTCGAAGGGGTCGACGTGCCACTAGACCTCTTTACGGAAACAGTCGCATATCGTTTGGTTGGTTTCATCGCAGGGTTTATGGGATCTCGTTCGATCTTTACGATCTCGTTCTCGACGCGTCGACCGTCGCGAGTCTTTTGCCCTCGCCTGCTTCTCTGCGGGAGTCTCAGTCCAAAGTTGAGGGAGATTCGTGAGAGTACAGATGCGTTACTGGCCTCTTCTCTCAGTCTACGTTCCACTCTCGACGACCCCAGAAACAGGGAGAGGACATACGACAACCGCCACCCTCAACAAGCTCGATTCCGAGACCTCTATCAGCAAAGAACGTCGAGACCTCTTAGATATAGAGCAGATTCCTCGCATGCAATTTCTGTCATTGAGACGACACCGGAAGGAAAAGAGGGCAGGCCGACGCAATCTCGTCGAGCTCACCGTTCCGTTTCCTTCTCTCCCTCCCAACTCTCACGCCCTCCTTCTTTTTCCTCCATCCATATACACCTTCCCGCCTACCCCGCAGTCCCTCCTTCACCCTCTTCCTAGCAAATCCTCCTCCCACCGGCTCGCAAACCAACCTCATGCCGGACTGACCTCCCTCAGCCTCAGCTCACCTGTTCCAACACCCTTCCGCTGCTCCCGCTTGCTTCCTTCCCTCCCAACCACCACTACGGATGACGACCTTCTCCCCCTCTCACCTCTCCTTCTCCACCGTGTCAGCTCGTATAGACTCCAAGCAACGAAGGTCTTCTACCTCTTCTTCGACCTCTTCCTTCACCAACAACGGCTCCAGTACGAGCTCGAACCCGGTGGGAGGATCTCGGATGCCCTGGAAGATGAGGGAGATTGAGAAACTTTTCAGGGATGGGAGGGAGAAGGTTGGGGTCTGGGAGAAGGAGAGGGTGCAGAGGGTGTTGAGCGAGTGAGTAGAGATAGAACGAACAGAACGAGAGAGAGAGAGTCGAGCTCACCTCCCTCCCTCCCTCCCTTCCTTCCTCCTTCTTTGATCGTAGGTACATCAGGGACAAACGCTCTTCGGCTCGAACCACGAAGCATATAGATCGGAAGTTAACCATGCTTGAACGAAATCTAGCAGGTGAGCTCCTCTGTTTCCCTATACTCGTCCTCGTTCATCTCTCGTGGCCTCACACTCCTCTCCTCCCCCCATCTCTTCTTCCCTCTCATCCCTCGTCAGATCTAGACCTCCACGAATCCTTCGACGCAGCTCGGAAGAAGGACGGGAAGCTTGGGAACGGTCCCTTGTTGGAACTGGATCTGGCAGTACCGTTGGAGAGTGCCGAACTGCCTCTCTACGTTGAGAAGCAGGGGAACGTTTGAGCATACGAAAGGACGACTTGGACGACGCCGCTGCTTGTGTTTTTTTGTAAACTTGTTTCTGTATAGCTTTGTACCTCAATCTGTATCGCTCTACGTACGTCTGTTTTTGTTTTCCGGTGTTTGTCTTTCTCTGTGTGGAAAGGCAGTCGCGTCGCGTCTCCTCTCTCCTCTGCCACCCCTTTCTCTCTCCACTTCACCTTCGAAGCTCGTCTTGTTTTGATCCCCCTTCAACCACGACCCACCACCACTCATCCATCCAACTTTGTTCGTTCTTCCTCTCTGTCTTCCCTTCGCCCAGAGCCCAAGCTGACCCTCCCTCTTCATTTCACGTTTCTCTTCATCAACAGATCGAATCGAGCGTCGAGCTTTGTTCGCCACTCCTCCTCCTTCCCTCCCCTTTGAACGACTTTCAAACGGATCAAGAACAGAGCAGGAGTGTATCAACAGTACAGATGAAGCATGGATTGGTAGATGAGCTTGTTATGAGGAGAGAGGGAGCGGGAGATGGTGGAGCGGGAGAGGGCGGAGGAGGAGGTGGTGAAGGGAGCCTGTGAGTCCTTCCCTTTTCGTTTTTGGGGTTGGGAAGGAGGTTGAAGAAGGGTGGATGCATGCTCCAAGGTCAGGATTGTTCGGTGGGGGTTGGGAGGTGGAGGGGAACGAGAAGATGGATGGACGGAGGAACGAACGAACGAGCCCACGAGCTCACCGACTCCTCCACCTCTCCCTCTTCCTTCCTCGTTTTTTTCGTTCAGATCGTCGACGAGTACCGAGATCACTTCTTCGATCGCTGATGGAGAGGATGAAGCGTCGCTCCTGGAGGAGGGCGAGGGCGAGGAAGAGTCAGGAAGTGGAAACGAGGGGAGGTCAACATCAACATCGACGAGGTGAGTGCTCTTCTCTCTTTCTTTCCTTCCTTTCCCTGTTCTTCGTTCTGAGCACAAAGCTGACCTCTTCTTCTTTTTTTGGGGGGTGTCTGCAGCTCTTTTACAAGTCCTCATCCTCCATTCTCCTCGACTCTCGGACTCGACATCAGCATGGATCGAGATGAGAGGTCAGTTCTGCTCTTCTCTCAACGCACCCTCTTCTTTATCTCTCGTTCTCTGACTCTGAAGTCTTCCCTTCTCTTTCTTGCTATCTGCTGCAGGAACAAGTCCCTCCTCGCTCGTCTATCTTCAGCCAAACCATTCGACTCTCTCTTGCCGTGAGTGATCATCTTCCTCTCTTCGTTCGACGCCGTTGTATGCGACCTCGCTCACCCCGTCCTCTCCTCTTCTTACCTTCTCATCAGATCCACCACCACCTCATCTGCTCTCCGACTCAAGTTCCCTCTGCCCGCTAGACCTGTTCCTCTTCCTAAACGGCTCTCACAACAACCAATCCTTTCGACCTCGCTCCTCCTCGCCCCCGTCCCTCTTCACGCTCCCGATCCTCAACGACTTGGGTCCTCTTGTAGTCTGCTGGAGGTAGAGATGGAGACGGAGCTGGAAGATGGTGAGATCTTGGAGGGTGCGCAAGAGGAAAAGGTGGAGAAAGGAGAGGAGGGGAGTCGCGTGGGCCGAGCGGAGCAGGAGAAGGAGAGGTCGAAAGGATGGGAGGACGTCGAGGTCTCTGAGACGGTTGAAAGGAGCTACAGAAGGAGATCGGTCTCGTGAGCACAGTCTTCCACTCTCTCTCTCTCTCTCCTCCGAGCTCGAAGTCGCGTCGACAACGAGCTCGAAACCTGACGCGTCGGGGTTTTCGCTTGTTCGTTTCTCGAACCAGAACGTCCTCGCCTCGTCCAATCCTCTTCATCCTCCCTGATGGTGCACCCTGGTCAGCAGAGGAAGACGATCTTCTCCAACGACACGTCAACACCTACATCAGAACCCCAAGGGACCGCCGACCGAGGTATTCGAGATCGAGAGGGTCCTTCATCGAATTGGTCGGTCCTCTCTTTCTTCTTCCTCTTCCTCTTCTTCTTCCTCTTCCTCTTCCTCTTTTTCCACCACGAGCCTAACCTACTTCCCGTCTTTTGTACAGGTCCATCCCGACTTCCCCATCCGATCCCTCACCTCCCTCACCAACCGTTTCGTCACCTTCCACTCTCTGGCTCATCGACTTTCCTCCTTGTCGTCGTCCTCCTCGTCCGCGGTTCGAGCTGAGAGTTGGAAGCGAGAGATCAACGAGGTGGAGGAAAGGGAGCTCGAGGAGGTGGAGTTGTTTTTGAAGGGGAAGGGGATGAGGTCGGATGGGAGTGGGGAAGCTGGGAGAGGGAGAGGAAGGGAGGAGAGGCGTGGTGGTGGGAGCGGGAGGAGTGGATGGGAGGGGGAGAGGGATATGAAAAAGGGTGGTGGAAGAGGGAGGAAGGAGTGGGAGGAGAGGAGAGAAAGAAGACGGGAGGAGGAGAGGTGAGTCCTTCGTTTTCGTTCGTTTCTTTCGTCGAGGACGTTTCGCTCGAAGCTGACTCTCCTCCTTCACCATTTTATTCTCTACCTAGCTCGGATCCGTCAAGACCCTCTCATCGCTCAAGCTCAAGAAGAGGACGGTCTCGCTCTCCATCTTCAACGTTCGTCTTCTTTCCTAGACTCCTTCGTCTCTCGACGCGTCCCCTGTCCAACCTGACCTCGTTCTTCTCTTCTTCCCCTCAGATCAACTCGATACTCAGGATCCGCCTCCGACGAATACTTTTCTCAGTTCACCAACGTTCGGGGAGATCTCGTCAACCTCACGAATCTCTTCATCGGCGTGAGTTCCTGTTCTCTCCTCCACCGCTTCAGTACCCGTGCTGACTCCGACTTCTTCGTTTTCTTGCAGAACATCCCGTGGGATGCGGACGAGGAGGACTTGAGAATTCAGTTTTCGAGGTTTGGGAGGATCAGGAAGTGAGTCGGACCTCTTTCCTCTTCTTCTCGACGAGCCGAGAAAAGGGGACGCGTCCTGACTGACTCCTGGATTGGTTTGATCTTGAACGACCTTCCAGCTCCTCTCGGATCCGACGACACCCCTACAACGACAATCGAGGCTCGTGCTTCATTGCTTTCGAGGATGAGAGAGATGCGAGGGAGGCGAGAGCTAGGATGGACGGTTCGTCCACGTCTCTCTTCCTCACCCTCCTTTCCACGTGCTGACCGAATCTTATTTTCCTTGTCAGGTCGGCACAACCGAGGCAGACCCCTTCGAGTCGACTACCACCGTCCCCTTCCGTCAAGAAGAGACGACTACTTCCGAGATCAGCACCACGAGGAAGACGAACGACGACCTCGACCCCGACGCGTCGACTCCTCGCCTCCACCTCTTCCTGCACCAGCGTCCTTCCCTCTTTCCCCTCCTTACTCGAACGCTTCCCTGGATCTCAGCAGCGTGGAACCGAGCCCTTCGGAGGAGTGTGGGCCGTGCTCGTGGATGAGGGAGACGGAGAGTCGATTGCTCGGAGGGTTGGTCGAGCATCTCGAGTCGATGGAGTTGGAGGCGAGGTGAGTTTTTGAAGTCCGTTCATGTTCCCTTTCATGCTTTTTCTAATCACTGGTTCTGTCGTTTTCGCCCGTCATCCAGGCTGCAGCTGATGGAACGACTTGAGTGAGCTCGCTTCTCGTTCCGACGGTCGACGCGGCGAGAGAAACTGACTCGATTTTGGCTGGATCAGGAAATCTACGCCCGAAGTGAGAAAGAACTTCCTTTCGTTGCTGTCGATTCGGAAAGGGAGGGGAGATGAGTAAGGGGAGGGAGAGGAGGAGGGGCGGGAGAGGGTTCTGCTTTTTGCTGCTTGTTGCTTTCGTTTTGCTCTCGTTTTTTTTTTTTTTGCTTTGCGATCTCATTCATTCTCATCTCTGTATGCCACCGGGAGAGGCTCCTCGTCGCCCTTTAGGAGATCGAGTCGAGACTCGAGGACCGTTTGTCGCTCGGACGACGCGTCGAGGGAAGTTGTTCGTCGAGAGGTGACCTGTGCGTCTAAAAGGAATGAGCAGAGAAAGAACAAAGAAGGAGATAGTCTAAAGATGATAAGAGTGCGAGATAAGAATAGAACCTAGAGGAAGAAAGAGACGGGTAACCGGACGGAAACGAAAACGAAGACGCGTCTGCTGTAGAGAACGAACGTTCTCCCTCTCTGGGGACGTGGGTGACAAGATCGGTCTGCTTGCGAAGCTTGGTTGTAAGTTTTGAAGAAGGGAACGGCGACCTTTCTGGTCATCGTAAGCTCGATGCTCGAGGTCGAACGTTCAGTTCGTTGAGTCGCACGAGCAGGCTTCACTCGTGGCTATTATTACAGTACATTATACATCTACAGTCCATGGGAGTGATGAGGGGAGGAAGAAGTACAGGAGAACGAACGTGATGCGAGCAAAGCGAGGGAGGAGAAAAAAGACGAGGGAACGAAAGCACGACGCGTCGAAGCAAAGATGCAAAGAGAAATTAAGCACAGCAGAGAGACCGAGTGGGTATGTAATGATGAAGAAAGCAGAAGCAAGTAGTTATTATTATCAAAGAGTCCAAAGAAGAGAACCGACCGAGACTCCAGCAGCAACAAATCCAGCCAACGACTCGACGCTCCCGAGTCCACTCCCTCTCGCCCCACTGGAACTCCCGAGTCCGTTCTGGTACGTCGAAGTGGCCTGAGCGAACACGCTACTCCGAGCACTGGCGAGACTCTCGATGACGGAGGAGTCCAAGGGTCCGACGGTTGGAATGGGAGTTTCCCAGCTGGGGATCGTGCTGACGGTTTGGGTGGCGTCCGCTTGAAGAGGGAGAGGAGTGTATTGCTGAGAGGCGAGTCCAGCTGAAGGGATGGGGATGGAGTTGGTCGAGGTGTAGGTGGTGGTGGTGTCGTTGATGATGATAGAGTAGAAGTTGGTCGTGTTGAAGACGTAGGCGGGAGCGGAGTAGGTCGGTAGAGGGAGGAGGGAGTTGGGTAGGTTGGCCGTGATCGTTGGGTAGGTGTTGAGGATGGAAGATACGATGGCAGCAGGCTCCGAAAGCGTGGTGTTCCGAAGAGGGTAGAGTCCGACGAGGGGAGGCGAGAGGGAGTCGATGCCGAGGCTGAGGAGAGAGCGAAGGGAGAAGGGAACGAAGATCAGCTCGGTTCGATGTTGACTCGAGGGAAAACGACGAAGGACGCACTAGAAGACACTGTATACTGCTCTCAAGAAGGGAACACCGAGCTGCCATCCGATTCCATCTCCACTGGGAGGCTGAGCAATGAAAAACGCGAGGTCAGCAAGCGGGCGTCCGAAATGAAGTCGAAATGAGATCTTGACTCACAAGAGCGACGGGCCAGGCGAAACACTCCGAGGGAACCGACGCTACACGACCCATGATCCAGTCACTAGGCTGCAGCACGTAGTCTCGTCCTCTGAATGATCGAAAGAGAAAGAGGTCAGAAACGACGCGACTCAAGGGGTGCACAAAGGGTCGACTCACCCGAAGGAAAACGACATCGTCTGAGCAGAGTTGCAAGGAGTGATCCATCGGCCATCGGCGACCATACGAGATCCATCGATAAGAGAGAAGATTTGGGCGACCTGCGAAAGGTAAAAGTGAAAGGTCAGGAAAGGAGAGCCACGAGGACGAAGAGGAAGACGAGACGAACAGCTTCGATGGGTCCGAAGATTCCAGACGAGCCACTGGAGGCAGAAGGTCCGAAGAGGTCAGTAGTGGATCTGGAGAAGGGGGGATGTGAGAAAGAGAAACTCACGCGTCGAGAAGAGCCCAACTCTCGCCTCGCGTCTCCGGATAAACCGTCGAGTTGAGATCGATTGCTGTTCCGTTCATCTGAAAATTTGGAAGATGATCAGCCCTTGAACTTGGACGAAGAGAGAGGACGGAAGGGGTTCTTCTCACAGTGACGTTGGTGAGAACGAGACTCCATTGAAGGTAAGGAGAGGTAAAGTTGGCAGGAGGGGCGTTGTTGAAGGGAGGAAACTCGACGACGGGATGCCATTGAAGCATGGACTGGTTCGGAATTCTACAAAAAAAAGACCGAAGGAAGAGGGTCAGGTGTGTGTCTCGAAAGTTGATAGAACGGTGGGAGCAAAACCAACATGCTCGAATCGATGGCGCCTAGAAGGATCAAGGAGGGGAAAGAAACCGCGGTTCGGAGGTCAGATCTGCGACTTCGAGGGTTCGTCATTTATGAAGGAAACGTTCGTGAACTACGTACCGATGGAGAGACTTCCTCCTAGAGTAGTATTCCTGTCGAGATGTATCCCAAACAGCGGGTACGCAAGCGTGCCGTTGCTTGCGAGATTGTTGAGGAGAGGAGACGCGAGCTCTCCTCCTCCTCCAGCGACGTTCGCGACGGTCGAGAGCCTGGGGAACCCAAGTCCGACGATTCCAGAGATGTGCTGAGAGGCGAGAGTGAGGTTGGTGCTGGTGATGATACCTGATGAGATGTGATTGCCGGACGAGAGGTCCAAGTCAAGATGGAATGAGCTCGAGCTCAACAAAACACCACGCCCGCCCCCCTCCTCTCTCCCTTCCTTGAACAGCTAGACTAAAGCCAAAGCAACTCACCGATTGACTGATTCCTCGCTACTATCCTCCAGTTATCGGGTCCTACAATCCCACCCCAGCTAACGTTTTCCTTCGCGACGAAACCAGCTGCTACCGTCGAGTCGAGGAATCCAACCGAGTAGACCGTTTGGTTCGAGTTGACCTCCTCGAAGCTCGTGCTGGCTGAAGGATTGTACAGGCTGACATAGGGAGTGGAGGACAGTTCTGAAGGGTGGAGTCCTTGTATGGGAGTGTTGCTGGCGAGTAGACGGCAAGCTGCTGATGAGCAGAGGGAGGAGGCCAGGAGGAGGTCGGAGGAAGCAGTGTCGAGTTGCAGGTAGTACGTCCTGGGAGGAGTCCCAACTTCTACCGGAACTGAATAGGATCTGAGGAAGACAGAAGCGAAGATAGTCAGGTCTCTCAGTTGTGGACATGAGTCTCTGCGAAAAAAGCTGGAGAGAAGGAGAAAGAGACCTGAGCAGCCGGCCACCTTCGACCTTGGACTCCCTTCCTTCTCGACTTTCTCTTCCAAACAAGAAAGGCCTATGGACTCACCCTCCCACTCGATCCCAGCCTAAACCTTCCCAGACGGCTCCTTCTTCGCTTCCGGCTCTCTTTCTCATCCTTCCTGCTCCCTGACCTCCTCCTCGAGAGGCAAGAGCGACCTTGCCGACTGTCGGGTGAAAGAGGTGTTTGGGAAGCGAAGGTGCTCGAGCCACGAAGGGGGAGGAGGGCGAAGACGATGATGAAGAGGCGAGGACGGAGGAGGAGGATGGGAGGATGGCTGTCGAAACGAGAAGAAGAAGAGGAAAAGGAAGCATTGGAAGGAGGGTGAGGGTTTGGAGGAGAGAGGGAGGAAAGGGTCGAGCTCACGAGCCGACGACAGAGTGACAGAAAGGAAGCAAAAAGCAGGGCTTTGTTTGGTTCGTCAGAGAGAAAAAAAAACTGATCTGGCACAGGAAAGAAACTCGGGATCGGCCTTCGTTGGTAACTGTCAAATCGGAGCGACAGCGGCGAGATAGAGAAGGAAGAGGGCTGAAGCTCGACACAACGCGTCGCGTTCCGGCTCTCTTTCTTCCTCTCATCAGTTTGGCCCACAATCAGCTCTTTTTTGCAAGGATTCGCATTGACGATTCCCAGCGCTGAACATTTTCGGTCAGGTCAGATCTCCCGTCATATCCAAGAAGGAAGGAAACGGAAGAGCGACGCGCCGCACTCGACCTTTTCCGCGACCTTCTCACCTCCCCGCGTTACAGATCGCGGAACCCGATGAAGTTGGATCCCTTGATCTTGTACCCACCGAGGCTGACATCGAAGGAGAACAGTTTCCAAACAAAACCTTTCCTTGACGACCCTTCCCTCGATCTCTCGCCAGTTCAATCGTTCCAGCTTCGTTTCCTCCCAAACAACCATGACCTCCTCGTCCATCCCTCCGAGAAAGGTTCGAGTTCTTCTCACAAAGTCAGTCCCTCACTCGGAGATCCACCTCTTGCACCTACGAGCTCATTTCTGACGACTCTTCTGTCCTCCCTTCCGCCAAACAGCGACGACGGACCTCCTTCAGCGAGTGAGAGTCCCAACATCTTCTCTTTTGCCAGACAGCTCGAGGCTACCCTTGGCTGGGACGTAAAGGTCCGTACAACGTTTCTGAGCTCCCTAGCTCACTCCTAAGGTGGCTTTGAAGACGTCTACGGAGGATCAAGCTTAGGAAAAAGAAGAGATGAGCCTGACCCTCGGCTGACCTCCTCCTTCGTCCCTTCTTGATTTCAAGGTCGTCGTGCCTTCGAGCCAGAAAAGCTGGATCGGAAAAGCTTACCAGATCAGGGATACCATCGTAGGCTCTTACTACTACCCAACCGGTCAGTTACCTCTTCTTTCCTCTTTGTGCTTTGGCTTCAAGTTGGTTGAGCTCGCCATCTTCCATTCGCGAGCTCACCGATCTGACTTCCCTGTCCTTCCTTCTTGTCTCTCCTCCTCAGAACCGCATGGACTGGGTGAGACCTCAACTACGTCTCGACCTCTGAAGGATGGAGAGGTCGCCGAATGGATCCTGCTTGATGGAGTGAGTGTCTTTGGAAAATCGAAGGAGGGAAGACACAGAGCTCATCATGACTTCTCGGCCCACCTCCCGTCGTCCTTCCTTTCTTCTTCTACCTCCATTCAGACACCTGCCACATGCTCAAATGTTGCATTGTTCAACTTGTTCCCCGAGGGTATCGATCTCGTCATCTCAGGACCAAATCATGTAAGCTTTTTCAGCCTCTTCTCTTCCCTCTCTCTCGAGTCGCTGATTCGACCTCGACCTCGACCTCGACACCTTTGCTCCCACAGGGTCGGAACAGTTCCTCCGCTTTCGCTCTCTCATCTGGAACAATCGGAGCTGCCATGTCTGCCTCGGTCGCTAAGGTTCGATCCATCGCTCTCTCCTACGGAGTCTTCAAGGAAACAGGACCGGTCACCCCTCGTTCCCTACAACTCGCCAACGAGGTCAGCGTAAAGGTTGTAGGGAAGATCTGGCATGACTGGGGTGTTGATTTGGAGGGTTGGGGAAGTAGGAAGGACGAGGTGGATTTATATACTGTGAGTCTTAGGCTGGAAGAGCTTCGAGTCGTCGCGTCGGGAGAGCTGATCTTTTCCCTCGCGTCGCTTTCCCTTCTTTCGTTTCTTCCTTCGGCAACAGGTCAATGTCCCGCTAGTAGAGAAGTACCTTGAGTCTCCAAGGTATTACTTCACGCGTATCTGGCGAAACAACTGTTCGTTCCAACCTTTCTCTTTCGCCTTTCGTTCTTCTCTTTTTCACGACGCTGAACTTGTCCGTTTTTCCTCCGTCTTCTCAGACGCCAGCCTTTTCAAACCCCTTCCACCAGCAGACGGGTATGTTGTCCTCTCGTTTACTTGCGATTCTTCGATCTTGTCTGACTCCTCTCGTCTTTCTTCGACGCGTTCGAAACTCAGGGCACCTCCCTCCCTCCTCTTCCACTTCGCTCCCCAAATGGCCGGCCTGGTCAACCCAGACCTCAGCACGCTTCCTCCAGGATCCGATGCCTGGGCCGTTCATTCAGGTTACATCTCCGTGACTCCTCTCAGGTCTTCGTGAGTGGTTGTCGTTCGATTCGAAGAGGACGAGTCGTCGCTCGAACTCACTCTCTTCGCTTTTTCGTTTCGTAACTTACAGATTCGCCGAGCCTGGAATGGACGCTCTTTCGCTGGGAAGTCGGGAAGGTTTCGGAGAGCTGGTGGGGAATGGAAGGGAGTGGCTCATCGATGTAGAGAGCAAGAGCAAAATCTGAGGACGAGCAGAGGCCCGTTGGGAGACGGACAGCACGCCCGACTCGCGCGGGGCGTTGACTCTCCCTTACTCCTTCTCCTTTTGCTCTATTCTATCAGAATTCTATTTTTCTTTCCCTGAGCTCTGAGTCTGACCCGTATCGACCTCAGCTTCTGCGGTTGTCAAGGAAAGACAGCAATTCACCGGCGTCAAGAGAGATCGTTTTTTCTTGCCATGACTCGTTCTCGAATTCAGGCTGCGACCTCTTTCAGTTTCCCTTCTCTCCCTTCCTTTCAACCCAAAACCATCACCCCCCCCCCTCCCCTCCCCTCCCCAACCTTCCCTTTCCCTTTCCCTTCCTACCCATCATGTGCCCCGGAGAAAACCCAGAGTCCAGCACTCCTATCAACAAGGAGGATATGGTTCGTTTCGCCCTCTCTCGAATTCTCGCCCTTCGATTGGACTCGGAGGAGGTTCCCGAGTAGAGCTTCTCTTGATTCTGCTCGTGCGACAGCTCCTACCTTGCGAGACTTGATCCCAATGGATAGATGGGAGTCTGAGGATAGGTAGGAGAGTGGTTTGGGTGCTTAAGGCTGGCCTTGAGGGAAGGAGGAGCTGATGGAAACGGGAGGGATCGATTCAGCCTCAAAGGTCAACTTCTTCCTTCCTCCACTTTTCGCTGACTCGCCCTCGCTCTTCCGTTGCTTTTTTCAGGTCGCTATCGACATCACCGGTGAGCACTGGCTTCTGGGCTTCCATAGCCCGTTTCGATGGTATCCTAGACATCAAGTTCAAGCTGACCGAGCTCGCCCTCCTTTGCAGAGACGGTCGCAACCAGCGATCCTTCCGTCGCCTCTAACGCTAGCCGTTTCGCGAACGGTGCCAACGCATACGGTAAGCACACTCTCTCTTCTCCAGTTCAAAACTCGAAGGACATGTAGCCTTGAAGGGAAGAGCAGGGCTGTCGGAACTATGATCAGGACACCCCCTTTCTTCCCTCCCTCTCCTTTCTCTTTCTTTTCTCTTGCTGAATCCTTCATCTTCTTGCAGGACCTCATCCCGGAGATTTCCTGTCGAACGTGCGCGATTTTAAGATCATCGAGAGGTTCGCATTATCCTGCCTGAGTTTGAACGAGCTCGGGAGAGGGAAACGAAGTCGAAGTCGAGGTCGCCCTCCCTCCGTGCTTTCCCCTGCCCTCAGAGCTGACCTCTTTTCCGGTTGAATTGGTTTATCTAGTACTCTGAGAGAGGGAGAGCAGTTCGCCGTGAGTGTACGAGTTTGGGCCATTCCATACCGACCGAGCTGACTTCCCTCCTCCCTTCTTCCTTTTGACGCGTTTCAGAACGCCTTCTTCACCCTGGAGAAGAAGATGGAGATTGCTAGGGCCCTTGGTGAGTCTATACATCTCCCACGGTTACTCTCGGTCCTACGGCTCTGACCTTCGCCCGCTATCTCGTCCCTTCCTCCCAGACGAGTTCGGAGTCGAGTACATCGAGCTCACCTCCCCTGCTGCCTCGCCCGAGTCGAGAGCTGATTGTGAGGCTATCTGCAAGATGGGATTGAAGAACGCCAAGTGAGTACTCCCTCGAGTTTTGACTGCAGAGCGAAGACGGAGAACGAGAAAGGAAGGAGAAGTCGTTGGAACTCGAATCTGACGGCACGCGTCCTTTTGCCTTTCAACAGGATTCTCACTCACATTCGATGCCACATGGACGATGCCCGAATCGCTGTTGAGACTGGTGAGTGCTTTTGGTCTCATGAACGGCCGAAGGCAACCGCAAGACGCGTCCTTGAGCTCATCATCTCCTTCCTTCCCTTTCCCTTCCTCTTCTGCAGGTGTCGATGGAGTCGATGTCGTCATTGGAACCTCGTCTTTCCTCCGAGAGTTCTCTCACGGAAAGGACATGGCTTACATTGAGAAGACCGCTATCGAGGGTGAGCTCGAATCTCCTTCGTTCGAACCTCCAAGGCGAGGCGGCTGACCGATCCCTCCTCTTTCCTCTTCCTTTCCTCCCCTCAGTCATCAACTTCGTCAAGTCCAAGGGTATCGAGATCCGATTCTCCTCTGAGGATTCCTTCCGATCCGACCTCGTCGATCTCCTCCACCTCTACCGAACCGTCGACAAGATTGGAGTAAACCGAGTCGGAGTCGCCGACACCGTCGGATGCGCCAACCCTCGACAGGTCTACGAGCTCGTTCGAACCCTTCGAGGAGTCGTCAGCTGTGACATCGAGACTCATTTCCACAACGATACTGGATGTGGTAAGTCTCTCGTCTCGACTTCGAGGGCACGGCCAAGAGCTGTCGAGATTGCGAGCTCACTTTCCCTTCCTTCTTTCCTTTCAGCCATCGCCAACGCCTACACCGCCCTCGAGGCTGGAGCTACTCACGTCGATACCTCCGTCGTGAGTCCCCACTGTCTTCTTTGCGTCCCTCGCTTTCGAAGCTGACTTCTTCGGTTCTCTTGAATCGCAGATCGGTATCGGAGAGAGGAACGGTATCACGCCTCTCGGAGGACTGATCGCTCGAATGTACACTGCTGGTGAGTCGCTTGCACTGCCAGAAATCCTCTTCCTTCGCCCTTCTGAACCCTTCTCGCTCTTCCGTTGTCACTCCAGATCCCGAGGGAGTCAAGAAGAAGTACAAGCTTCACATGCTTCGAGAGATCGAGAACTTGGTCGCTGAGGCCGTCGAGATCCAGATCCCTTTGTGAGTTTCTACCTCTCACTTCTTTCTCTACCTTCAGCTCCTCCTCTAGTGAGGGAAGTTTCCACTTTTCTCTGCGAAGCGTCTTGCTGACCTCAGTTCTCGGTCTCGCGTCGCTCGTGTTCGTTCAGCAACAACTACATCACCGGATGGTGTGCCTTCACCCACAAGGCTGGTATCCACGCCAAGGCGATCCTCAACAACCCTTCCACCTACGAGATTCTCAACCCTGAGGATTTCGGTATGACTCGATACGTCTCGATTGGGTGCGTCTCTCCTTCTCTCCTTTCTTTCCTCTCCCCTCCCACCGTCTCCTTCTCTCCCTCGACTCACCCCTATCCCCTCCTCCCCTTCTCCTTGTTCTCCTGTAGTCACCGTCTCACCGGATGGAACGCCGTCAAGTCCCGAGTCGAGCAGCTCAAGCTCGAGATGACGGACGACCAGATCAAGGACGCGACCAACAAGATCAAGTCCCTCGCCGACGTCAAGACCCAGACGATGGAGGACGTGGATGTGATCCTTCGAGTGTACCACCAGCACGCTTCCGCTGGAGAGCTCAAGATTGGAGAGAGCCAGAAGTTCGACAAGCTGTTGGCCGCTCACAAGTGAGTCTTTGTCAGACGTTTCTCTTTCGGTCGAGGACGAGCTCGAGCTGAGGTCTCGGAACTTGGAACTGACCTTCTCCTCTCGCTTCTTTCCTCTTCTCTTTTCTTCTCGTTGCTGCAGGACCGACTCCGCCAACGGAGACGAGACTCCTCCCCAGACCAAGCGTCAACGAACCGACGCCTAAAGCAGCCTCGCCCGTAACCCACTCTCGTTTCTCACCATCTCGTCCCGAAGCACCTCTCTTTTTTTTAACGATCTTCTCGTTTCTCGTTATACTTCTGTCTACCTCTCTCCTTGTTCTTACCCCAAAACGGCTTGCGTTCCCTTTTGAGCCCCCCCCCTCTCGTCCTCGTCCTCGTCCTCGTCCTCGTCCTCGTCTGGTAGTTTTCGTATCTACAGTCCGCGTTTACTCAGGCATGTTTTCCAAGGTCTCGTTCCTTCTTTTTTTTAAATGTATTTCCCGTTGCTGCATCGACTGGGAGAGAGAAACGAGGGAGGAGGAGGACGCGTCGGGACCGAGAGCGAACGAGCTTGACGATGCTTCCTTGTCTCTCCAAACCTGTGCGCGTGGTAGATCTCTACGAAAAAAGTGACAGACTTCTCTCTCTCTCTTCCCCCTTTTTTTTTCGAGCCTATTAGACCTCGAACCGAAATCGATCGCCCCCATTCTTCGAAGCTCCCGATTTGGCCGTCGTCTCGAGTCGTTCAGCCCTCGCTCCCTCGTCTCTCCCTCCCAACCATCAGCAACCCCATCAGCTTCCTTTTTTTTCTCTCCCGCTTCCCTGCCTGGCAGGTCATCCTCCTCCTTTTCTCCGAACGGTGGCCGATGCCCTTCTCCCCAAAACGCTCCTCCTTCCCTACCGCCTCGGCCTCTTCGTCGTTCAGCTCCTTCCTCCTCCCCTCGTCCTCGTCGTCGTCGTCGTCAACCTCCCTCCTCGCTCCCACTCCTCCTCCTCAAGAAGAAGAAGAGCCCTTCTCTCCTCGAGGAATCGACGATTACGATGAAAATTGGCAGAAGGGCGGGAGTCTCCTCGTAGGAGCGAAGGAGGAGGTCGAGGGGACGGATTTGGACGAGGAACGAGCTGAAGCTGTGAGAAGACGAAGACGCGGTGAACCAGACGACGACGATGAAGAATCCGGGAGATGGCCTGGTACTGGTAGAAGGAGGAGTTCGATAACGGAGAGGTTCAGGTTCAGCTTTAGGGGTTGCAGATTAATCGGAGGAGGGCTGAAAGGAGGAGGGAGGAGGAGGTCGACTCTTCTGCTTTTCTGTTTGGTTCTCGTTGGAGGGCTGCTCTGGTGGAACGAGAGCTTAGGGCTGCTCAGAGGGAGGGAAGTGGAAGTGCTGGATACGAGGTTACTACCTTGGAGTCATCCTGAGAGGGATACTATTGTGAGTCCCTCGAACGCTCAAAGCTCACACCGCTTCCTTCCTTCAGCCCTCGAGCTCACTCCTTTTTCGTTCATTTTCTTTGCACCAGATCTTCTACACCATCCTAGGCTCCGACCTCCCACCTCGTCACTCTCCCAACCAAACGCTCGTCAACCTCTCCTTCATGCTTTCCAACGAGAACCTCACGTTCCCGTCGTCGTCGTTCCTCCCTCACACCTACCTCCCTCCGACCCTCAAAATAGAACGCAAGTTCCTCCTCAATCGACTCGTCCCTGGACCCGAGAGGACTGCGCTCGTAGATTTGCTCGAGAGGAACGGCAAGACGTGGGAGGAGGTCGAGTGGAAGGACGAAGCTTGGAGGCAGGTTGGGTTCAGGTGTGAGTGAGAGAAAAGAAATAAAAGAGACGCGTCGAGAGGGAGAGGGAAGCTGACTGGAAGTGTTTTTGGTGCGTTCTTAGGGGATGGATTGGGAGAAGGAGGTGGGAGATGGGGATTCGGAGGGAACAAGACGACAGGGGAAGGCGACGAAGGGGTTGATTTGGGTCGGGAAGGTTGGAAAGAACTCGATTGGGCTTTGTCGGATCAAAACAAGGTCCGTTTTCGCTCTTACTCCCTCCCTCCCTCCTTATCGTTCCCTCAAACCATCTGTTTTCTTTCCTCAGTTCGCAATGCACAACAACGGCGCCCGGAACCACGCCCTCAGCCTCTCGTTCCTCCTCCCCTCCACGCGCTACGCCCTCCCGCTCGACTCCAACTGTGCCTTCACCCACGCCGGCATCGCAGCTTTCCTCGATACCGTCGCGAGGTCGGAAGCGATCGAGCAGAGGAAGCATCTCCATCGGGAACCGGGCGAGGAGGGCAAGAAGTGGGAGGAGGAGACGAAGGATTTCGTGATTGTGCCGATGAGTCGGTTGGTGAGGAACGAGGATTTCGCGAGGTGGAACGAGGAGTTGGGGTTCGAGGAGGGGATGGCGGAGGAGGAGAGGAGGGAGAGGTGGGAGGGGTTGAGACCTAGTGGTGAGTCAACCACGAAACGAGAGAGAGAGAGACGCGCGCGTCGAGAATCGAGACGCGTCCGCTTTTTAAACTCTCGAACCAGCAACTCATTCCCTCTTCTTCCCTTTTCTTTTGCTTTGTATTACAGCCCCCGCCGAACCCCAAATTGCCTTCCGGTTCACCTCCACCACGCGCTTCGACCCTTCCTTCCGGTACGGACGACGTCCCAAACTGTCCCTCCTCTGGGCTCTCGGCTGGGTGCCTTTCTCCCGTTCGTTGCACTTGAAAACGCACCCTTGGGAACTTCCCGATCGAACCATCACCGCCGAGTCGTTCTCTTCCTTGAAACACATGACGGTCGAAGGAGGATGGACGATGAGGTTGTTCAGCGGGAACGAGGAGTTGGAGCGGGAGGACGAGGTCGGGATGGCTGAACGAGCGGGCAGGAGGGTGGAAGGGGTGGTGAGGTTCTTGGAGGGGTTGGAGGTGAGAGGTGGGAAACCTGAGATGGGTAAGGAGGGGAGGTGGGGGTTTGGAAGGGACGGAGAGGAGGAGGAGGAGGGAGAGTTGGAAGGTTGGATCGCTCAAACGTTGGAAGCGAAACAGACTTCGTACGGGTTCCCGATCTTGGAATTCAACAACGATACCATTCGGGGGTACGCTTTCCCTCGATGGACTCCCACCATCAACAACCCATCTCTAACTCCTCCTCAAAACGAATACTTTTTCCCGTTCAACCCTCTCACCCACTCTCCTCTCCCGCTTCT
Source organism: Mrakia frigida (assembly GCF_051309035.1). Taxonomy (NCBI): domain Eukaryota; kingdom Fungi; phylum Basidiomycota; class Tremellomycetes; order Cystofilobasidiales; family Mrakiaceae; genus Mrakia; species Mrakia frigida. The sequence continues at coordinate 97,025 of NW_027481246.1, read as the reverse complement.
TCACTTCCTCTCCACCACCTCCGCCGCCCAACAACGAACGCTCTTCCTCCCCCTTCTCCGTTCCCAGCTCCACTACCTCCTCCACTCCCCTCTCGCCTTAGCCCTCTCCTCCTCCTCCCTCGCCTCCCCAACCGTCCAACTCGCAACGTTCGACTTGCACGTCGCTGCCTTAGCGTTCTTCCTAAAGGATTGGCCGTTGGTAGCGAGGGTTGCAACGAGAGTAGGCTTGAGGATTGAAATTTTGTTAACGGATGCGAGGAGGGAAGGCGGGCTGAACGTGCTGGCGAGGGAGTTGGGAGGCACGGAGGGAGCTTGGGCGGTTTGGGAAGAGTTGGGAGAAGGGTTGAGGAAGGGAGGGTGGAGAGGGTGGACGTTCAGGGAGGGGACGTGGAAGGTGGGTGGGGGGGATGCTGCCGAGGAGGTGGCGTGGGAAGGGTTGGTGGAAGCGGTGAGGAGGGAGGGAGGGAAGGACGCGTCTTAGATTTTGGGGGGGATGGAGGTTGATTTATTCTTCGCTTATAGGCTGCTTTGGTTTTTCTCCGTTAGTGTTTATGTTCTTCACGACTTTTGCTCTCAGCGTTCGTTGTCTTCGGAAGGGACGAGGAAGAGGAAGAGGAAGAGCAGGCGAGACGCGTCCCGCTCCCTCCGTCTTTTCTTCCTTGCTCGATACGGCTAGGACTTCAAACGAATTGAAGACCCACCTCTTATCTCAAAACTAAAGCCAACGAGATCGTACTGCGACGTCCATCGAGATCATATCGACGACGCCTTCCCTCCTCCCGCTCGAACATAACTCTCGTAATCGAAATCGTCTCCTCCACTCTGGATCCTCGCCCACTCGAGGTACAGTCTGAACACGTAGGCCGTCACGTCCTCTTCAGAAACGAAAAGTCTTGCGGTCAGCTTCGATCTCGGCGAGTTGGCGAGTTGAACGAAGCGAAACCCGAAAACGAACCTCTCCTCCACGTCCTCTCGACCCAGCACCTCCCGTTCGAAGCGATCCGACGAGCGACTTCGTCCCTTCCTGGGTCTTTGGCTGAAGGGTCTGGAGAGCCTCGGAAGAAGGCTAGGACAGAGGGGATGTCGGAGTAGTCCATCTGCGAAGAGGAAGGGGATCAGGGGAGGGGAGAGGAGAAGTCAGGCGAACGAACGGGGAAAGAGGAGAGAGGGAAGAGGAGAGAGGGAAGAAAGGAAGACGTGCCTACCTTGATAGGTACGTAAGCAAACCAGGCTGGTAGGATGTCGGAGTCTGGAGAACGACGAGGAAGAGAAGATCGAAGGTCAGGTTCGCAGCGACAACGGAACGCGTCGATTTTCGTCTGAGCTCACTCCATTCGGGGACTGCGAAGTAGGAACGATTGTAGATCAGTAACGGCAGGAAGAAGTCGAAAGAACAATGATGTATGGCTCACAGATAGTAGACTTGAGAACAAGACTGTTTTTTGGGGGGGGAAGCGAACCGACGAGAGAGAGAGAGTCAGAGAAGACGTCGTCGTGAGATCAAGCGTTCGACTTGCGAGATGCACGGCTGCTCACCTGTTCGTGTACATCAAACGCTGAAAACGGTTCGTCCAAGCGTTTCCGTCGATGTCGTGAAGGTATTTGTGGTTCTGAGGAAGAGAAAGGGAGGGGAGAGAGAAGAAGGGCGAGCGGACGCGTCGTTCGTTAGACATCTCGACCTCGAGCAACGAGGGAGCCTTTGTTTTTGCACTCACGTAAATCTCACTCGGCAGATCCTCCTTCGCAAACTTCAGCACCGCTCTGTCCTCGAAACCAACCAAAAAAAAAAAAGCCGCGTCAACTCCGCCCTCTTCCTCCCTTCCTCTCCCTCTCCCTCTCCTTCAACCCTCCCCCTCTTCGTCTCTCTCAACAACAAAAAAAAACACTCACGCCATCTCTCTACAGGTCCCATCTCCTCTATCGCACTGCATGGCCCCTCCACTCAAACTAACGTCGTACCCCCACTCCTTCAGCTCCCTCGGCTCGAACCACCTCGTCTCTGCCTTGCTCGTCTCGGGGTTGGCGAGGAGAACGGGAACGAGAGGTAAGGAAGAGTTGGAGTTGAGAGCTTGATGGAGACGAGGTCGGTGGGAGAGTCGCCAGGAGATGCCGTGGTTGAGGGATTTTTGCCTGTGGGAGGGAGAAAGGAGGAAGGAGAGTGGCGACGGGTGGGCGAAGGTTGTACGTGAGTGAGCTGAGAAGAGGAGAAGAGGAAGCGAGAGATAGAAAGTAGAAGAGACGTGCATTCCCGTAGCGTGACCGCGCTGCGAAAGACGAAAAAATTAACACGAGTCAGAGACGAATCGACTCGAAACGAGGACGCGAAGGCTCGACTCGACTCACCCAGTAAAGCTTCTCCTTCTTCTCCTCCCACGGTACCGGATCCTCCGAATGACTCTTGAAGTCTCCCTGTCACCCAAGAACAAAGTCGGGAGTCAGTTTCCTGCTCTCCCTCTCCCTCTCTCTCTCTCTCCCCTCCGGTCGTCTCACTTCACTCACCTCGTCGAACGCAACACCCAAAACATCCCCGTTCCTCGCCGTCTTACTCAAGCACATCACCGGTCCCAGCACCTCCTCGACCGTTTGGAAGAATTTAGGAGCGGGGGAGGTCCATTCCCCTTTCTGCTCAGGAAACGCAAGTCGGTCAGCTCGACGCGTGTAAACGAGAACGAGAATGAGAACGCTCGACCCCTCACCTGATCTAGCAAGAACCCATGTCCAGAAGCTATCAGCGGGTGCAAGCACGGATCCTGAGCTGATCGATGATCCGAGACGAAGGAGGTGTGAAGAGCTGATTCGGTGAGGCCTTGACGCAAGGGAGACTGGAGGTTGCAGGATCGAGGCCAGGGGAAGCGAGCGGGGGGGTCTTGGAGGGTGGAGGTTGGAGGGACGGCTAGTTTTAAGAGAGATGGGGGGGGGAGTAAGTTGGAGGAACGAAGAGAGGGAGAAGAAAGGGAGGGAGGGGGAAGAGGGAGGGACGACGAACTCTCGCCTCGAGCGACGAAATCGAGGAGTTGAGTTCGGACTTCGTTGTCGAACATGAACTGGGGTTCGTCTTTGAGTCCGAAAATCATGCTGTATCGTTCCAAGAAACGGGATCAGCAAAGATTGCGGAAAGGAGAGAAGAGAGACGAAAGGGACGAACGTGAAATCCGGCAGCCACTTCGCGATCGGTTTCAGCAGATTCTCCTGAGCGTCCGTCCTCCTATGCGTCCAGTAGTCGTCGGCTGACAGGCCGGGAGTGTACTAACCACTCCCCCAAAAAAAACGTGAGCCTTGCTCGTGTTCGGACGCGTCGGGGAGAGAAGAACGAGGTAAACACTCACCACGACCTGTGTCTGCCCTCCTCCGTACACCCTGATCTTGACCGTCTCTCGCAATCCTTCCGACTTGTTGATCCTCTGAGCTAGATCCTCGGTGGTGAAGGCTCGATAGGGACCCAGGGAACGTTCGATTTCGTCGTACTCGTCGGGAAAGAGGACGTTGTGCTCGGTGACCTTGAAGGAGAAGGAAGGAAAGGGAAAGGTGAGCTCAAGCTCAACTCCGGCCTCCCTTCCTTTTGCTCTCCCTCCCACCCTTCCAGCGATCCGCTCTATAGATAACAGGGTTTCAAGTTTGACTCACAAAGTTCCACCAAAGCTCAAACCCCTTTGGCGGCTTCCTCCCATATCTCCTCCGGTACTCCTCAACTGCTTGTCCCAACGTCTCACTCCTCCTCTCCGCCATGCTCTCGAACTTTTCTTCTCCCTCCCTGAGAAGATCAAACACCGCATGGAACGTCTTGCCATCCTCCTTAGAATCCTTGTAATCCAAGTAATCGTTCCCTCCCAATCCAGAGCCCTTGTTCTTCTTCAACCTCGTCAACAACCTCCTCTCCCTCCTGGAGAGACCGTACGTCGGAGGAGAGAAGTGACAGCGACCTCCTTCTTCCGGTTGGTAGAGGAGTTTAGCGGCTTTGGAGTTGAGAGGTGGCGATTCTGGATAGCTGTGGTTGTCGTACAGAGAGGTGAAGTACCAGACGGAGGAGAGGAGGAAGAGGAAGAGCAGGTTGTAGAAGAGCAGGCGACGGCGAGGGGAGGAGGTCGTGAGGAAGGCTAAGGGAGAGGAGGAGGAAGAAGAAGAAGAGGCGGAGTTGAGAAGACGATAGCCATCGTCGATGGTGAAGGGGAGGAAACGGGACAGCTTGAGCGAGAGTCGGGAAGGAGGGAGTTAGGAGAGGGTGTTGATGGTTGAGGGAGAAGGAGGGAAGGAACGACGAAGCTCACCTTCAATCGCTTCGTTTGGCTCCCTTCTCGCAGTTCGGATGCATTTTTAAAACTTAATAGGCATACTGAATCCTACGTCTCCACGCTCTTTCGAGCACTTTCATCCTCTTTCAGTCGCAGATCTTCCGCAAGAATGGAACGACTAGTAGGTGAGGGAGTTGAGCTTGCGGAGGACGACGCGTCGACTTGCTGTTAATGTTTCTCTGGCAGCTTATCTCTCGGTGATGCTGTTGCTCAGGCGGAGCAAATCAAAAGGCGGGGATTCTGTTAAAAAAAATGTGAGGTTGGGAAGCATCCTATGGAGGAGAAACGCCTGAGCAACAACGAAACAAAGAGTTCAAGGGAACTGTTTCCGTTGCAAGCCATGCTCTCCCTCCTGGACGAGGTTTATGTCTGACTTGGCTGCTCGCTTGAAAGTCAAGTGAAGGAGGAGATACCGAGGACTTGAAGGTGTGCGATGAACGGCCTATCCGCACTGACGCGTCTCGTTTCGTCGCGTCGGCTCTTGTTTGTGCGAACAACAGTTCAGCCTCGTTGACCTTAAGCGATCTTAATATCTGCCTGTCAACGTTGGAAGTAGGTTGAAGGCCTAAGCAGAAGCCAAGAACTAGAAAGCTCAGCCCTTGATTGTGAGAGGAGGACTCCGTGGAAGAGAGCGACTCGCGCTCCGTTTCACTTTCTCTTACGTCGGCCTTCCCCCTTACACAACATCCAAATTCCCTCCCGCCATGAAAGATCAGCAAGACCTGCCCAAAAGCGAAGATCCGATGGTGAACGGGGACGAGCTGAGGCCTAAGGAAGACGACGCGTCTTCTTTGCCCCCGGCCAGAACCTTTCCAAAGCCCAAGGAGGTTGCGCTTTCAGTTCAAAGAACGGTGATAGACGAACGAGCCTTTGAGCGCGCAAGGAGAAGGAAGAGAGGAAGCGAGAGCGTAGCTGCAGCGAACAAGGAAGAGAGAGAGCGAGAGTCGAGAGCGAACGAAGCGAGACAAACGGACGACCTCTTCTGCTCCCCCCCACTCAGGTACCATCCCCTGCTACTGTAAGGCTGAGGTTCAGAAGATGTGAAGATCCGGTGCCTTGAACGAGCGACGGAGGGAAAGAGGAGAGAAAGAAGGGAACCCGAGGCGAGCGAATGTATGTATATGCAAAGAGGCGAGAAGCGAGGGAATCTAGGTCGAGAGGGATGGCTTGTTGGAGAGGAGAGGAAGCTTTGGTGAAAGACGAGTGGTGGTGGGGTTGAGGAGCGAGGTGGAAGAGGGGGGAGCTGAGGGAGGAGCTGAGGGGGAGAGAGAGAGAGAGAGAGCAGAGCAGGATTTTGGTGGTACAGAGGAGTACGATTCTGAAAGGATGGTGGCTTCTTTGCAAGAAGAAGAAGAAGAAGTGGGAAGGACGGAGAGAGTGGAAGTTGGGAGGCGAGGAGGAGGAAAAAGGAAGGGGGGGGAGGTCTAGGGAGGTCTGTCTGGCGCTCGCTTTCGTTTCTCTCCCTCCTCGGTCTCGCTGTCGCTCCTGTATTTTTCTTCTTCTTCTTCCTTCACCCAGAAAACGAAACCTTTTTGTCAGCTCCTCGCAGCCTACTTTCTTCGTGTGCGAAGACTTTTATCCTCCCTCGTCCTCTCCTTTTCCGTCGCGTCGACGATCGTACTCGAGAAGGCCGACTTCCTTCCTTTCCCGAGCGGTGATTTGAATGTGCACTGCTCTCTAGGAAGCTTCAAGGGTAGGTATACGGCCAGAAGAGGTTGATTGAAGCTACATTTGGGGCAGGGGAGAGCAACGAGATGCGATGAAAATAGCGTCGTGGACGAGCCCTTTTCGTTCCGAAAAAGAACTTGAGAGCGAGCGAGGGGACGCGTTCGCAAGAAACAACGGAACACCGCTGAGTTTTCGTTTGAACTCCGGAGAGAAAGCAACGTTTGAGAGGAGACGTATATTCATGTACGATAGCCCAAACATATGTGAAAGAACGTGTATACATGTAGGTTGGAAAAAAACTTGAAATGAAAGAGAAACCAAAAGAAAACGTGAACGAGAACGAGAACGACGACGAAGACAAAGACAAAATTGAAATGAGAACCCCAAAAGTAGCAGTGAAGACGCCCAACACAGTACACCTCCCGCCCAGCACCAATCTCCTCCTCTCCTCCTCCTTCACCTCTAGATCCCCAGAACGCTCTGATCAAACATCCTCCGTCGCTCCTTCCCTTCAGCAACCAACCTCGTCACCTCCTTCCAAACCAGCTCATCCTCCACAATCCCAAGCCTCAACGCGTCCTTGTAATCCACTAGGCAGGGATGGTTCCTCGATCGGCAAGTCGAGCAGGCGTTGGCGAGGTCGAGCTTCTTCCTGTGGGAGTTCAAGGAGGGAGAGAACGACGACCGCGTCTTGTTTCAAACTCTGCTGGCTCACCTGGTTCATAGCGTCAAGGAGGTAGAGCTAGTCAAGGTCCGAGATGAGGAGGGAGAAGGGGATGGAAGGACGACGGAGAGACGGAACGCGAGGCGTGCGAATGTATACGTAAGTTCGTGTAAAATAGCCGAAAAAACGCCGAGATTCAGCGCACTGATGGGGGAACTACCTTGACACTGTCGGCAACTGCGGATATATGGCCGAGTTGGTTATGGCGTTAGACTCAAGATCTCCTTGTCTTCTAATGACGAAAGTCGCTTGGGTTCGAATCCCAATGTATTCATTTTTGATCTTTTTTTGCAAGTCTACGTGAAAATCTGACACTCGTAACGGTCGGGAAGGCCTGAAAAGTAAAAAAAGGCGCAAAACCCTGCGTTTTTCGCGTTTTCCTCTGTTTCTGACCTTGCCCCCTACCGTTCTGAGCACGCCAGTCTATACTACGGGTCTCTACGAACTCTGTATACTTGGTTTCAAAGATCCGGAGTCGATACTTCCCTTGGAGGACACGTCGCAAGGTGACCAAGTCGGACGGACGGTCGGACGGCATGTAGCTCGTTTCCGTGTCGGTTTTCTATGTTATAGTTGCTCCTCACTCTCAAAAAGGATGCTCCTTGCATGTCCGTACCGTGGCCTTGACGGAATTCTAGCAGCTCTGTTCCTGTATGATAAACGAGGTGGGTGAAGGGGGAGGAAAGTGAGGACGCGTCGAGGTTGCGTGCCGAGTCGCTCCGGCCTCTTCCGTCCCCCCTCTTCCCTCTCTTTCTCCCAACTTCGATCTCAAGGTCAAAGTATCTGTTTCTCCGCTGAACGTGAAATCCTGCCCTCGCTTCCTCAGCTTCTAACAAAGATTGAACTCGTGTTTTTCTTCTTCGTTGCGCCGTGCGCGTGTCTTTCTTTTCTTCCCTGGTCGACATTTTTCAATCTTGCTCGCGGTTGGGACTGAAGAGCTCTCCCTCACCATCCGGCCCTTGTCCTGGGAACCTACGATCAGTCTCGAAAAAACAAGGACGAGCGTTCAGACCGAGTGAAGCCACCAGTCTCGTTTGTTCGACGCGTCGCTTTCATCCGTTCTGCGCCAGTAATCCCGTGCAGCAATGTGACGCAGCGAGCGTGTTCAGATATCTGAATATTCTGCCTCTTTCGTTAGATCACCGCAACGTCGTAATAAGTTCGTAAGATCAAGAAGAGAACCCTCGCTCCATCGCGTCAACACACCATTCGATCTCCTTTCTTCGACTGCTCCAGAAAGAGTAAAAATTTCAGTGAGCGTGATGGTGGTTTGAGTCCTGCTCAAATCGAAGGCCACTGCAAGGGAGAATACGAAGCCGAGGAAAGGTTGTCAACGAGGTTGAGAGGGGACGACGCGACGCAGAAGCTGAAACCGTACGCACCAGTAGCCACAGCTTCGAGGACCCGGTTGATCGAGGTTGATGAACACCTTGGGATGTCCGAGAGCTCCTCCTCCTGTGAAACGCAGAACATAGAAAGGACAATCAGCTCAGTCGAGATGAAGAAGGAAAACGAGAAGGTGTTCGATCTCCAACCAAAGCGGGTGCTCGAGAAGGTAGATAAAGCTTGAGGATCGAAAACCGTAGAACCAGAGATGGCTCTAGTCGGCTCGGGTCGTTCTCTGCCCAATCTCAAAAGCCTCGGAGAGAGGGAGGACGAGTCCTGCTCTGCACCATCTCTCCTTTCTTTCTTGGTCCACCCGTCCACTTTTCGACCAAGATGGAACCACCATCACCCCCCTTAGCCTGAGAAATAACCCGACGCCTCACTCATCTTCGATCACAGAAGAATATATACAAGCACTCACCTCCATCGCAAACCGCCTTCCTTCCCTTCACCAACAAGACGGGCTCAGCCGCGATCATCTCCATCGCACTAAGGGGCTGAGGTTGATATTCGAGGATGGTCTGTTCGAATCTTGCGTTGGAGTAGGCGAGTTCTCGAGAGGCTTGACTTGCAGACCACCTGTTCGAGACGGAAGAGAGGAAGAGAAGAGAGAGAGAGGAGGGAGGCGGTCAGCTTCATCGATCAGCCTCCTCCTTCCTTCCCTTCTCTGCAATCCTCTCCCGTTCCCACTCCACTCAACACTGGAAGACCGAGCAACTGACCTCGCAGCGTTGTTGGGAGCTTGAGCGAGAACCGAGGGAGGTGAAAGATCGTCGAGAGGAAGGATGGAGTCGGAGACGGAGAGGGGGACGTTGGGCTGGACTTTGGGGACAGGAGGAGGAGTAGAGCGAGGGACTGGAACGGAGGAGGAGAGTCGAACCAGGGAGGGGAGACGAAGCCGAAGGCGAACGAGGGAGAGACGAGAGAGCATCGATATGAGATAACGGTTTCAAGGGAAGAAGGGAGGTGGGAGACAAGAAGGAGGAGCCTCGAAGGCGGGGGAAGGAGGGGGGGAGGAGCAAGGAGGAGAGAGACAGGCTAGACGAGATGGCCCTTCTGGCTCGACAAAGAATACATACGAGGTCGATTCTTTTGAAGAACGGATCAGAACGAAAATAGTCTGATTCTCGCAGGCTCAAAAGCTGAAGTCAAAGATGTAGATATTGACCGAAACTCAAACTGGGCCGAGAAGGCTGAAGCTCGCTTCCTCTCCTTCTCCCTCCTTTCCTCTTAACGTTCACCACAGTCCCATCCAGCTTCCCTTTCTCTCAGGATGGCTACCACTAATCGGAGGCCAGTGCTATCTCTCACTCCAAGAGGAGTTTCGCTCGAGGAATGGGAGTCCAAAGCTCCCCTGAAGGAAGAGGAGCTGCAGTGTGTAGGAAGAGTCAAGGATGGATGCTTAGATCGAAGGCTACCGCCAAAGGTGAGTCCTCACTTTACTTTCATCTGTATGCGAGGACTTCCCTCCAGCTCTCAGTGGTCGCTCCTGAGGAGTAGGTCTCACATTGGAGGGCAAGGAGGGGACGGACGTCGAGCATGCTCCAGCGGAACGGAGTGCTCGCGTCCTCTTCTCTTCTCTCCGAGCTCATCGCTCTACGGAAAGCTCTAGAGCGAGCTGTATCGATCGCAGGGCAGCCGCGAAGTAGTAGATGTCCTGCCTCCTGACTGGGAGGAACCTCGGCCAGTTCTAGGTCCGGCCAAGGTTGAGCTCGAGCTCACGCTTCCTCCCTCCCTTCCCTTCCCATCTCCTCGCCGAACAACCTCGCTGACTGACCTTCTCTTACCCTCAGTTTTTATCCCAACTTGCCAACTCCCAAACTCCCCATGGATCACCATCGCGTCCTTCCACCCCGCAAGGAGCTCGCTCTCGCAATCCTACAGCAACGCACGCTCCGAAGGACTCGACTTCTCTCCTCCTCCAAACCCTCCTTCGTTCCCCATCCGTTCCTCGCTCCCTACCTCCGACACGTCCTTCCACACCACCGCTGCAATCTTCATCACTAGCCAACACCAACACTACCCTTTCCATATCTACTCCTCAGCAGTTCTATGACTGGTTCAGCCTTCTCACCTCCTCGCTCGAGCACGAACAGGACGCTCTCTATCGCGACCACCTTGCGGAGATTGGAATGTACAGAGAGGCTTGCGATCGTCTGGTGGGAGAGTGCAAGGAGGCAGAGAGGGTTTGTAAAGAGATGGGAGAAGCCTTTGGTTTCGTGGAGGAGAGGAGTAAGAGCTTGCAGGAGGCTTGTGAGGAGCTGTTGGAAGAGCAAGTGAGTTGAGCTCGAGCTCGCTCTCCCTTTCAGAGCGAGATGAAACCAACGGGTAAGATACGAAAGCTGACGCTTATCAATTTGGTCTGCAGAATCGTCTGCTGGAAACGTCCGACAACCTCGCTCATCGACTCTCTTACTTCGCCTCTCTCGAACCCGCCATCCGAACTCTCAATTCGCCAGGAGAATCGCTCGTCACCAGTGCTGCCTTCATCCCTATGGTCGAACGTATAGACGAGTGTCTCAGCTATCTCAAATCCCACGTTCGTCACGCCATTCTTCCTTTCTCGTTCCTCACTTTCTTCGAGCGCTGACTCGACGCTCGTTCTCTTCGTTCGAACAGCGTGACTTCCGAGACGCCGAACTCTACATCATTCGTTACCAGCAGTGCCAAACTCGAAGCATGACTCTCATCAAGATGTACTTCCTCACTCAGGTCAAGCTTCTCGGTCAGGACGTAGCCAGAAGGATGGCAGATCGCGTCAGTCTCTTCCTTTGCTCTTCTCGCTTGGGACGCGTCTGATCCTGACCTTGCCGCACTCTCTTCTTTCTTCGCAGAACCTCGCCGACGCAGCTCTCCACGCCCTTCTATACACCAAACCTACCCTTCTCGCACCTCCTCTTCGATCCCTCATTCTCGAACTCGAACATCGCTCCTCCTCGACAAGCCTCAGCGCTGCAGCGTATCGAGCAGGAGCGGGAGGAGCAGACGATCTCGCACCGCTGCTAGGGGAGTGTCACTCGGCCTGGGTAGCGATGAGGCAAGCTATGCTTCAAGGAGTCGTGATGAGTGAGGTTGGGAGGTTGAATCCTGCGAAGGCTCCGCTCGTCGAGTTGGTGAGTTCGAGCTTGGCTTCTCCGTCAACTGAATCGAAACGAGAAAGCTAAACCCCTCTCTTCTTTCTCCGACAGACGAGAGCTGGATGTGGCTACTTGAAGCAACTCTGCTCGGACGAGTTCAATCTCTTTGGCCAGTTCTTCTCAACCGGAGAGGATCGTCTACAGTTCGTTCTCCTCGACTTCGTCCGTTTGCTTCCTCCTCCTTGAACTCACTTCCCCTCCCTTTCTCCCCTACCAGCTCTTTCCTCGAAACCCTCTGCGACCATCTCTACGACTACCTCCGCCCTCGAATCCTTCACGAACCCTCCCTCACCGTCCTCTGTCAAGTCTGCACCGTTCTTCAAGCTCTCATGGTCCTCGACGCCGACGAGGACTCCTCCTCCGAAACCTCCAACTCCCCTCCAACCTCGCCACTTCTCTCGCCGACATCGCATCTCCAACTTCCCTCACCTTCGTCTCAGTTATCTCCAAGGACCTACTTCCAACGGTCGATACTCGTCGAGGAAACGAACAGGAAGAAGAAGCTCGAGATCAAGGGACTGCTGGCGCCGGTGTTGCAGGATGCTCAGACGAGGCTGGTCTTCAGAGCTCAGGCGGTGTTACAGAATGGAGTTGGAAGGTTCTCAGCTGGCGAAGGGGATCTGGACTACCCGGAGAAGCTGGAGAAGGGTGAGTCGAACCTTGCGACGCGTCTCGTTCGAGTTCTCGATTCGGTCAAACTGACGACGCTCTTGGCTTTGCTTCTCCTTCTGTTTTACCAGCTGTGGCCAAGGCCAGGGAACGAACAGCAGCCAAAGCCGCCGACGCTGCAATTCTTCGAGCTGGATCGACCGTGGACCTCGACAACGACTCAGCAATCGTCTCGGAGGACGAGGAGAAGGAGAAGCCAGACGACGACGACGACGACGATGGAGCTCTCTTCCGACTTCCATCATTGGAGGTTCAGGAGACTTGGTACCCGTCGCTACGGAAGACACTCGGTGTGCTGGCCGAGCTTCACAACTTCATCGACGTGCGTTTTTCTTTTTGCGTCGCGTCTGTGGCCTCTCCTCCTTCGTTGAGCTGACCAGACCATGTTTCTGTTCCTCTTTTCAGGCTGCCATCTTCGAAGACGTCGCTCAAGAGGCCGTTACCCTCTGTCGTCAATCCCTCTTCTCCGCGTCGGAAGCCCTTCGAATCAAGAAGGGAGAGGTCGACGGAGCCTTGTTCCTCGTTAGGCATCTGTTGATCTTGAAGGAGATGCTTGGGAGTGTCGAGATGGTTAGGAGAGACATGGGAGGAGGCATGCTTGGGGTTACTGGTGAGCTCTGAGTCTCGACCTCGTCTTCTCTCGACCCGAACTTCGACAGCCGCTGACCTCTCCTCTTTCGATCCCTTTCGCAGAGGCCTTCTCTGCCCTACTGGCTTCGGCTCTCTCCTTCCTACCCACCGCTCTCACCTTCGGATACGGTGCTACCGTTGGACGAGGATTGAGGATGAACCAGCACATGGAGGACGCGAAGGTGGTGAGTCTCGACCTCTCTTTCTCCTCTCGTCTCTTCACTTCACTTCACCTCTCCCAACTCCGAGTCTGACCCTCGTCTCCTCTTCTTTTCTTTCTTCTTCAGGACCTCGACCGATCTCTAAAATCCTCCTGCGAAGACCTCATCACCTACGCGACCCTCGCCTCGACCGCTCCGACGCGTGCTTTCCTGCTTCAAGCCAACTCGTACCTCTCCGGTTCCGCTCCAGGATCAAGGGATCTCGCCGCTCAGCCTTGGGCTACGCCGGAGAAGGTCTTGGAGGTACACGAGGAAGTGAGGAAGTCGGTTCGGAGGGAGCTGAAGCAGTGGCTGGGTCAGTTGAGGATGTATCTCGAGGATCGAAAGGCCGTCGAGGTGTTGATTCCTCCAACTCAGGTCAGTCTCTCTTTCTTTGCTTTCCTCTTTCGATCCTACCTCTTGACTGACGCCTCTCTTCTCGACCTTTTCACAGTCCTCCATCGTCGACGCGTACCGACCTTTCCACGATCTCGTTCGAGCAGAGTACAACTTCGCCGTCTCGGGAGTCGTCCTCTCCCCTCTGAAGATGTGGGACTTCCTGAGGACGGTGGTTTTGGAGGAAGAGGAGGAGTCGGATCTTTTGGAGCGAGTTTGAGTAGATTGTATTGTATAGATTTCTTCGATTATTGAGCATGCATTCAAACTGCGGTCTCTCAGCCCAACGCGATGGGGGAGGGGAGGGAAGAGCCGGTGACCTTCTCTTCTCTCCTCCCTCCCCTCCCTTCAACGTTCGTCGCTTTTTCGGGAAAGAACCCTACTCATCCTTTCAGCACATCCAGGGAGGTCAGTATCCTTATCATCTTGGCACTGCAGAGATTAGAGCAGAGGAGAAGAAGAGCTCGTTGCTTGATGAGGGATGGGTTGGGGAGGAAGGAGCCAGAGGAAGTTGGGCCGGTGTCGCTCGAAGCTCGCAAGGATGCTATTCTCTTCTGATTTCTGACTATGTTTTCTTGACATCCCCTCCAGAGCTCTCTCAGGAAGCCTATACCCTTTTGAAGTTGGACCTTCGCTTCTTCGAGTCAACTTGTGGAACGACAAACACGCCCTGCTCGTCAGCTTCCCTTCTCCGCTCTGCTCCTCCCTTCTTCGACCTCCTCTCCCTCCCACGACGACTTCTCTCTGGACTCGTCTTCATAGACTTGGTAAGTATATTATTACGGAAACCTTTACCTCGAAAATCAGAGGCATCAAGCTCACCTAATCCTCTACTTTCGTGACCTTCCCCAACAGTCCCCAAAGCTCAACCTCACCTCTCCTCCTCTTCACCACCTCCTCTCCCTCCCTCCTTCTCAGGACGATGAACTCGATTTCCCACCTCGACAGACTCATCACTCGATCCCTCTCCCCTCCACCTTCCTCACCCTCCTCAACTCCTTCCTCACCGAGCTCTCGCTTCTCCTCCTCGTCCATCCACTCGTCACGATCCCTCCCTCCTTCACCAGCTCGAGCCAACCACTCCTCCCTCCCCCTTCGTAGGACAGCATCCTCCTCGGGAACACCTCGTCGTCGTCGGACATCACCCTCCGAATCTAGCACTAGCATCGCATCGGCTCTCTCAGACGAGAAGAAGCCCGAACGGAAACGAAGGAGGGCAGGCGCGAGATGGTGGATCGTAAAGGTCGTCATCAAGATGTGGACGCTACTCGTTGGCATGCTCGTCCTTTTGGGCATGGCTGGGAGGTCCATGAAGAAGGGACGCGGGAGAGGTGGTATCTCAGGTCGAGGGAACGGGCTGGAGCAGGAGGGCGACGAGGTGGAAGGCGAGAACGGAGCTCAGGAGGTCGAGAAGGATGGAGAAGTTGAGCTTGAAGACGACCAGGTCAGCGTCGCTTCGTCTCGAGAAGCTCCTTTACACAACGGTCTTTCTCCTCCTCTCATGGATCCTCGGACTCAAGCTCTCGATCCTCGCACCCAAGCTATCGAAATCGACCCTCGTTCCCAAGCTATCGATCCATCTCAACTCCCTTACCCTCCCAAACCATCACCTCCCTCCAACCTTCGTCCTTCACCCTCCTTCGAGTTCTCCCCTCCTTCACCCATCATCCCATCACCAGAAGCCACTCGTCCAGCAACTCGATCTCGCCTTCTCCTCCTTCCCAATCCCTTAGCGGAATCTTCCGGCAACTCTCTCCTCCATCCCTCCATCCCCAACGCTCCTTCAACACCTCCATCAGAAGCCTCGTCCTACCTCAGTGCTCCCCTGAGAAAGAAGACACCGTTCCACAAGCCCAAGACCTTGATTTTGGATCTGGACGAGACGTTGATTCATTCGACGAGTCGGTCGAGCGGTGCTGGAGCTGGGAGGAAGGGAGAGGGCCATATGGTGGAGGTGTTTTTGGGTGGAAGGAGTACGGTGTATCATGTGTACAAGAGGCCTTACGTGGATTACTTCCTAAAGAAGGTGAGTCTCGAGTTTCGATCTATCTCTTCGACGGAACGAAGCTGATCGGGCCCTCGTTCGCGTCGCTTTCTCCCAGGTCTCTTCCTGGTACACTCTCGTCATCTTTACGGCTTCGATGCAAGAATACGCCGATCCTGTTATCGACTGGCTGGATGGTGGACGAGGAATGTTTGGGAAGAGGTTGTTCAGAGACGTACGTCCTGTCGTTCTCGTCGTTGTTCGTTCGACGCGTCGAGCTGACCTTCTCGCTTTCTACTCTCCTCCCATCGATCAAAAACAGTCCTGCGTCCAACATCAAAACGGAGCCTATATCAAAGACCTCTCCTGTCTACAGGAAGATCTCGAGTCCATCTGTCTCATCGACAACTCGCCCATCTCGTACTCCTACCATCAAGGTTCGTTCCATCTTCGTCCGCGCTCTCCCTCCTTCCCTTTCGCTTCGCTTTTATTCTGCTGACTCTCCTTCTCTTCATTATTTTCCCACTTCCCTCCGCCATCTTATTCTATCTCCCTTCAGCCAACGGAATCCCAATCGACGGGTGGTTCTCAGATCCCAACGATCAGGCGTTGCTCGATCTTTTGCCCGTGCTGGATAGTTTGAGGTTCACGGGGGATGTGAGGCATGTGCTTGGGTTGAGAGGGTTTTAGCAGGGTCTGAAGGAGGGTGTCTGGAATGAAATTGACGTCTTTTCTTTACTTCGCAAGGAGGAAAAGAAGGAGTGGACGGTACTGGACGGAGACGCGTCGTCGCTCGAGGCTGACCTAAGGAATCTGCTGCTCGCTGTTCGTGCATCGTTTCTGTAGATCGAGCTAGGGATTCGAGAACAGATGGGCAGGTACAGCTAGATCATCGAGCAGCAGAGTTTGTGACATGGCGTCTCGAAACTCTTCGAGCTCGGTTCACCTTCAACCGCCATCTCTGCCTTCATTCTCACCCTCCCTTGTTTCTCACCATCAACTCAAGTCCTCCTCGGACTCTGAACTCCGTCACAGGCTTCGCTCTCAGGTGCCCTTTTCAAACGGATCATCGCCAGGGACGAGGAACTCTGCAGAGCACGGTTCGACCTCGAAATCGGTTCGCGACCTCGCCCTTCTTCCCTCTCTGGCAAGCCTTCCCTTTGCTCGTGCTTCCTCCCAACTTTCTCAACATACTCTCCCGTCCACCTTTTTATCGGGTCAAGGCAAAAAAGAGTCAGTAATCCTGCTCGAAAAAAATCTAAAATCGGCCCCTTCGGACCTCATCCGGCCCAGGTCAACTTTCTTGCCTCGGTTCACCTCTCTCCCTCTTCTTTCGCTTCCCGTTTCTCTTTGCTCTTCCCCCGCCAACCACCACCCCAACTTTCAACTCACTTCTACTCACTTTTCTCTCCTTTCACTCTTCAACTATGTCCAAGCCTCAAGTCCTCATCCTCGGTTCGTCGTTCGATCTTCCGCCTCAGTTGTGTCCTCGTTCGAGCTGAACCGTTTGCCTTCCTTTCCCCATCGTTTCTTCCTCTCCTCCAGGTCAAGTCCTCTGGGCGCGAAAGGAGCTCGACGAGATCATCGGTCCTCTCGCTGAGATTCTCGTAAGTCCACGTTCATCCCTTTCAACGAGATGCAAGACGAGAGAGCTCACCGTCCTCCTTTCCTCTCAACAGTGGTGCGAGTCCAAAACCAAAGACGAGTTCAAGGCTGACTGCAAGACCAAGTACTCCAAAATCGTGGGTGTCTACGAGCACGAGGGTATGTTCGCTACCGTCGGAAAGGTGAGTTGCGTTTCTCGAGCTGGTTCTTCTGGTGGAAATGAAGAGGAAAGGAAGACTGACTCGGTTCATCTTATCAGCCCAACGCCGAGCTCATCAACGCTCTTCCCTCAACCGTCCAGTTCTGGGCTCACAGTCAGTTTTAGCAGTTCTGCTGTGCTCATCATCATCAGCTCATCGATTCTCTCTTTTCGTTTTCCTATCTCTCAGACGGAGCTGGTTGTGAGTGCTCTCCTCTTCCTCCTCCCTCCGAGCTCAACCTAACCTCCCTTCCCTCCCTCTTCTCTTCTCAGACGACAAGCTCGACGTCGACGCCTGCCTCGCTCGAGGAATCTCTGCTTCTCACACTCCTGGAGCCGTCGACAACGCTACCGCTACCACCGCCGTCTTCCTCATTCTCGCTTCCATCCGTCAATTCTACAAGGCTGAGAAGTCGGTTCGAGCTGGTTCGTCCTCCCCTCCTTCTTTTGACACCGTTCTTTCCTTGCCCCATCTCGAACCGAGATAGAACGTTCTGACACATTCCCTCGTTTCTTACCCTTCTACTCACATCTTCACCCTGTTTTCACTTCTCGGGTTCTACTCAAACAGGAAATTGGAAGAACGACCTTCCTCTCGCTCGAGATCCTGAAAACAAGACGCTCGGAATCGTTGGTATGGGAGGAATTGGAGCTCTCGTCGCCAAGAGGATGTGAGTGACAAGTCTTGATAGCGTACGCGTTCGTGTCGAAAGGCGTCCCTGGCCGCACGAGGGGTGGGAAGCTCCGAGAGCAGGAAGAGAAGAAGGACGCGTCCTCGACTCGACGTCTTTCGCTGATTTCTTTTTCCTTTCTGACGCATACAGGCACCTCGGCTGGGGAATGAAGATTCTTTACCACAACAGGTCTCCAGTGAAGGCTGGAGGAGCTGGAGCCGAGTACGAGTACTGCGCCAGCCTGGAGGAGATGCTCGGACGGTGTGATGTTGTTTCGTTGAACTTGCCTGTTTGTCCCTTTTCTTCTCTCCCTTCGATTCTCCTCCGATCAATACTCGAGCTCGACGCTGATCTAGAAATGTATTCTCTTAGCTCAACGCCAACACCGAGAAGTCTTTCGGAGCCAAGCAGTTCGGATGGATGAAGAAAGGGTCGGTTCTCGTCAACACCGCTCGGTAAGTCCGTTCTTCTTGAGCTTCTCAAGCTCCTCCACTTTATTTCTGGAGTCTTCCGAAGCGGAGCTGTCACATACTCTGATTTCTCGGCTGACCTCTCCGTACTTCGTTCTCGCTCCTTCAGAGGTGGAGTCGTCGACGAGCCCGCGCTTTTCGAGGCTCTCAAGTCCGGTCACCTTTACTCCGCCGGAATCGACGTCTTCCCCAACGAGCCTGACGTCAACCCTGAGTATCTCAAGTATGATAACATCTGTAAGCCTCGTCTCTGCTCAATCATTCTGCAGGTCTCGTCTTCCACGCTCTCTTCTCCGTTGATCGCTGACCTGCCGCTGCCTTCCTCCCTCGTCGTCCTTTGTTTCTGCAGCTATCCTCCCTCACATGGGTACTGAGTGAGTCTAGCTTGCTTCCATCTCTCTCACGGCTCTCGGTCGAATTTGAACACGCGTTCGACGATCTCTGACGCCGTGCTGACTCCCGCCTCTCCCCTTCTCCCTCTTTTCCATCAGGACCTCCGACTCTCGATGGGTCATGGAGATGACTGTGATCAAGAACATGGAGAGCTATCTCAAGGAGGGCAAGATGATCAACCTCGTCGCTGAGCACAAGGGTCACCTCCAGTGATCATTGCGTCCGTCGTTCCTCCTCCTTCTTCTTTTCCTCGCTCTATTTTAACGACTTCTTGCTTTCGGTATTGTTCTTTATTGTATGCTCTCGGGATCTCAGACGAGATTGTATAAGTCGGAGGAAAGAAGGTCTGAAAACAAGAATGGCAAGATGAAACGAAGGAGGGTTGAAAGTTGAGCTCGACGCTTCTTCCCTCCAATCCTTGCCTTATCCTGCCCTATCCCACTTGCCTTATTTGCCTTATCCCACCCTCCCACCTGCCTTATATTTGCTTGAAGATCGTTGATTTGCGGGTTTCGCTGCGGCTCGATTTTCGTTACAGACTCGTTTCACCTTGCTTTGCATTCGAGGAACATTTCGTCTATTGAATGCTACCTACCTGCACTCCCTTCCCTTCCTTCGTCGGCTTTTCCAACGCCCCTTTCAGTGCATGAGCGACGAGTCCTGAAGCGTCGGACGATCTTCTATACTTTAGCAGAGTCTGTTCGGAGAGAAAAATGAGAGACACTCCGACCCCCTTCTTTTCCCTCCCCCTCTCTTCCTCCTCCCAAGACCCACCTCGTTGCCTTCCTTCCCTTCCAACGGCCATCCTCCCGACTCTTCCTCGTTCAACTCCCTTATCTACCTTCTCAGTAGCTGGTCTCGACACTCTCTTTTTCTTCGTATACCAACACGCCCTTCGCCGCTTCCCCTTCTGAGTCCTTCGACCTCACCTCCCCCTCCCTTCCCTCCGCTCGTCTCCTCCCTCCTCAACACCCTCCTTCCTTCCCTCCTTCTTCACCTTCGCTAGACGCTTGAGGTCTCTGTATATCCCCCTCGTCCCTCCCCTCCTCTCGTCAACTTCGGTCTACGGTCCTCGTTCCTTGGTCAAGATGGCAACCGTCTTTCAGACGAACACGACCCAGTTCGGATTCTTCGACAGTCAAGGGTTAGTCTTCTTTTTCGCTCCTTCTCGGTATTCGAACCTCTAGATCCTTCGCAGAAAGTTGACCTCGGAATCCTCCTCTCGCCTCAGCTACGTCTTTGGATCTACTGGACCTTGCCTTCCCTCCTGGACTCTCCTTCACTCGACAGTCTGGATCCTTCAGGTCATGCTCAGTGACGCTCCCTTCGTCGCCATCGGTCTTTTGGGATTCGCGTTGGTAACGTTCTTTGTGGTAGCTGGGAAGTTGCAGAGGTGAGTCCGTTCTGCGCACTCAGCGAGAGGAGGGGAACGAGGAGGACGAGGAGGAGAGGAGGGAGTCAGGAACAGCTCGGTATCGCTGAAGAGGGAGGGGAGATGACTTCAGGACACGGAAAGAGTCAGGGCTAATGGTGGAGAGTATGGCGAAGCTCTGTGAAGCTTCGCAACATTGTTGGTGGGGAGATCGTCGGAGAGACAACGAGGGAGGTTGGAGGAGGGTCGGTTGACTGAAAACAGGTCTCCCTCCTCGGCCGCCTTCTTCCTTTTTCTTCTCGCTGGGCTCAGCCAGAGCGTCTAGCAGTACTAGCCTCCCTGTGTCTCGCCTCATCAACTTCTTAGAGACCTGGCTCGATGGCCAGCTCGTCGTTCCTCTTCGGTTATCGAGACGCGTCGCTGACCTTCGTTTTTGCTCTCCCTTCTCTCGCAGGTCGATCTGCTACATCATCGCCGCTATACTTTCAGCGTTCTTCGCATCAGTCTTCGATCTCGCTCAGATCCTCATCGTATGTCCGCTTCTCAACATCGAGTTTCCTTTGGGATCGCGTCCGAAACCACGTCCCCCTGTTCTGACCGACCCCTCTTCGCCCTCTCTTCTTTCCTACACCTTGCTCAGGGAAACTCAGGAAATCGGAAAGTCACCGCTCTCATCATAGCCCAACAGTTCTTCCTCGGTTGGAGTCTCACGGCTCGCTTCCTCTTCTTCTTTCGGTTCACCGGCGAGGCTCCTCCAGGCGAGGTGCCTATTCCTTCGACAGGATCGGAAACGAGAGCCCTGGGTAGGACGGGGAAGCTTCACAGTGCTGTTTGGGAGAGGTTTGGAGTAGTGGGACTGGTGAGCAAGTGGGTACTCTTGCTGGCGGTGATCAACATCGGCGTTCTTGTGAGTCTTCGTCGTTCCTCCCTTTCCTCGACTCACCTCGCTTCGTCCTCCCTGGGAGACTCAGTCGCTGACATCAAACTCCTTTCGTTGTCGTGTATAGAACACCACATGGAGAGTCGGATTCCTCTTCAGCATCGCCAAGTTCAGGTTCGTCCATCCCCTCCATCTTCTTCTCTCCCTTCGCAGTTTCTTCCGTCCACCTTTCATCTCTTATCTACAGAAGCTTATGCTCGCCTTTCATCCGCCTCTCCCTTACGCTGCAGGTCCATCTACTACGCCGATCAAATCGCTCAGGTCATCGTTTCAACAGGCTTCCTCGTCAAGATCGTGCTCAACATCTTCGAATCTTCGAGGACTGGCAGATCGAAATGGGTGATGGCAGGACTGTACTCAGCTCCGCTTGCTGCTCTCGTTACTGGAACTGCCGTTTCTGCAGGAGGAGTTGCTCTTCGTGAGTTCGAGTCAAGACGCGTCCCTCCCGCCGTCGGCTGATTCGCTCCTCTCTTTTATCACAGTTCTCTTCTCCGAGTGAGCTCTCAGATCTCTCGAAGATTTTTCATCGGAACCCTGCTGACCTCTTCATGTCCCGTCTCTGCAGAACTCCCGTCGGCCGATTCCTTCAAGCCATGGAGTTCGTGTCCCTCCTGCTGTTTTTTCTTCTCGCACAAGCTGACCTTCCTCTGCTCCTTTTCCCCATTCAGGATGTACATCATTTCCGTCTTCATGCTCGTCATCTTCCATCGTTACCACGGCGGAGCCTCCTCCTCGTTCGTCTCTCTCGATGCGTCAAACGACAGCTCCTCCATCGCCTCTCGTTCGGATCGGAATCGGAAAGCTCGCTCGTCGTTTATCGGTCTCGGAACTTCTCCTACCATGTCCACCTTCCGACTCTCTCCTCCCAACGTCTCCAGTCCCAACTCCGAGGAAGTCCACGTCGCCGCTCGAAACCTTAAACGACCCTCGTACCTCGACGGGAGGATGTACTCGGAGCAGAGCAGGATGTCGAAAGCCAAGTCGCGAGCCTCGGAGACGTTTACCAACTGGCTTCAGTACATGAGGAAACCCGAGGAGGTCAACAGCGGGTCGTCGTTCGGAGATTCGAAGAGGATGCCTGCTGGAGAGGATCGAGATCGTCTCTGGGAGAAGGGGAGCAGTGCTGCCTACGGAGAGGCCGGACCGTCGAGATCGAGAGCGGCTGTGGAGGAGGAACCTGCTTCGGCTGCGTTGACCTCGGCTGGGGTGATGGGAGGAGGAGTTGGGTGGGTGAAGAACCGAGATGTCGAGTCGGGGATGGGAGCAGGCTTGGTCTCGTTCGACACGGACCAAACGGAGGAGGATCTTCGTTCAGCCAACCCAATCATCGATTACTCCCTTCCTCCTCTCGGTCGAACGGCATCTCCCTTCCTCGTACCTTCGGAACCTCCTCGAGCAGTCCTCCCTCCTCCTCAACGACCAGATCGACCGTCCTCCCTCCTCCCTTACGAGACCAACGCTCAACGTCATCCCGCCACTCCTGGATCTCCAGCTCGAAGCTTCAACTCGGCCGTTGGAATCGTCTACGATCATCCCTCCCCAGACATCGACACCTCCAGCAACAGCCTCGGTACCATCTCGTCGAGAGCGTCTCCGGAGAACGACAAGTCGCGTCGACCGATCTCGTCCTTCAACCGACAGTCCTCACGCTCGACGGCCCAGTCCTCCAGCAACAGTGACTTCTCAATCGGAAACTACGTCTCGGACTTCCCTGTTCCACCTCGAGCCAGGACGAGCTATCAGAGACAGGAGGTTGGAGTTGCGATTGGAGGAGAGGACATCGTCGAGGCAGCTGAGGAGGTGGACGACGACTTCGACTTGCTCCCTCCTCCTACGATGCCAGCGGCCAGAGCCGAGAGGATCAGCACTGCGAGTGAGACATCGTCGTTGGGAGTCAGAACTAGCGGATCGGAGAGCAGGAACGCGATGGATGCCGAGTTTGATGTGTGAGTGTTCTCCGTTCCCTTGTCTCTCTTCAACGCGTCGCAGGACCTGACCTTCGTTTCACCTTTTCTATTTTACTCTCAGAACATCCTTCATCGCCGGAGAACGAGACACCCTCCAAGCCCATCCCTTCAACTTCCCCGTCGCTGGTGAATTCGACGACTCAGCTTCAATCCTCTCTCTCCCCGCAACACCTCAAGCCGAGATCATGCAGGCTCAGTTCCTCACTCGTCGACCCTCTCAATCTCGTCAGATCTCCCGACGAACCTCTCGAACGGCCAGCTCCTTCTACCCTCCCAATACCGCTCTCACCACCGAAACCATCACTCCCGCCGACTCTCGAGCTCCTTCGCCTCGAGGACTTCCGTCCAACCCTCGACCCGTCGTCTCTCCCGCTCCTCCCTCCTCCGCTCCGTCGAGCCCTGTCAGCACCGTAGACGATCTTTCCCCTTCGAATCCTACCTCGGCAGCTACCACCGCCTTCTCCCTTCCTCCCACCACCCTCTACCGAAACCCAGCTCGACCCATCCACATCGGAACGGAGGACATCTCTCCCCCTTTCAAGGCGGGTCGCATCGCCGTTCCAGGAGGAGTCAAAGCCGTCTTCGAGAGGCCGAGACCTGCTCCTATCGCTACCGGGAAAACGAAGGCGAAGTAGAGGGGTGTGTTGTTGTTCTCGTTGGAGGAAGGTCGTCGCGTCGGATCTCGTCTCTTTTGATTTTGCCTTAGGCACCTTACGTTCCTTTTACATGTCTCTCTGTTTTCTTCTTCGCTCTACGTAACTACTTCGCTCGTTTCGTCTCTTCTCCTCTACGCACATACGTATCTGTCTCGCTCTCGTCCTTGATGGACCTCATTCCGTACAGAAGCTTCCCTCGCTGCCAGGACGCAACAGCCCCTTTATCTCCCTTTCTTTCGTATATCTACTTGCGGTTCTCGCATAGAAGTAGCCAAATGTGTCCTCTCTATTGCTTTGTCTTGGATTCGCTGGCTTCGCCCTTCTGGTTTCATTTTCGTTCGTTGTTCGTTTCGTTGATAGTGTGCATACACAGAGTTTCCGCCGAGTAACGACTTTTCCACCAGCTCAGGATTGCTCTGTATATACACGCTTCCTGGTAGAGATGAATGGAAGGTTGTAGATGCGGAAGAAATGAACCAAAGGAGGAACATCGACCGCGATGCGTCGGCTCTCCTTCCAGCAAGATCTTCAGAACGGATCCTGCTACGATGCACAGCTACCCATTAACATGTCGTTTTCCGTCTAGTGATATGGGACTTCAGAACGTCCCTCTGTTTGTACCGGCAGAAGGTGAAAGTGAAAAGAGGATAAAAGCGACGCGTCGAATGTAGCTGCTTTGCTCACTCTGAACGCTTGCCCTTGTTTTCTCGAGACTGATCGTAGGTTCCCAGGACGAGAGATGAATGATGAGGTAGAGCTCTTCAGTCCCTACCTCGAGCAAGACTGAAAACACCGACCAAGAACGAGAAGAAAGACACGCGCAACGGAAAGGAGAAACACGAGTTCTCCGATCTTCTTAAGAAGATGAGGAAGCGAGGGCAGGGTTTTACGTTCAGCGGAGAAGCAGATACTTTGACCTTGAGATCGAAGTTGGGAGAAAGAGAGGGAAGAGGCCGGAGCGACTCGGATTCGCAACCTCAACGCGTCCTCACTTTCCTCCACCCTCCACCCACCTCGTTTATCAAACAGGAACAGAGCTGCTAGAATTCCGTCAAGGCCACGGTACGGACATGCAAGGAGCATCCTTTTTGCCTTTTTGAGAGCGAGGAACAACTATAACAGAGAGAACCGACACGGAAACGAGCAACACGCCGTCCGACCGTCCGTCCGACTTGGTGACCTTGCGACGTGTCCTCCGAGGGAAGTATCGACTCCGGATCTTTGAAACAAAGTATACAGAGTTCGTAGAGACCCGTAGTATAGACTGGTGCGATCGGAAGGGTAGGAGGCAAGGTCAAAAACAGAGGAAAACGCGAAAACCCCGGGTATCGTGCTGTTTTCACTTTACAGGCCTTCCCGACCGTCTACGAGTGTCAGATTTTCACGTAGACTTGCAAAAAAAGATCAAAAATGAATACATTGGGATTCGAACCCAAGCGACTTTCGTCATTAGAAGACAAGGAGATCTTGAGTCTAACGCCATAACCAACTCGGCCATATATCCGCAGTTGCCGACAGTGTCAAGGTAGTTCCCCCATCAGTGCGCTGAATCTCGGCGTTTTTTCGGCTATTTTACACGAACTTACGTATACATTCGCACGCCTCGCGTTCCGTCTCTCCGTCGTCCTTCACATCCCCTTCTCCCTCCTCATCTCGGACCTTGACTAGCTCTATCCCCTCAACGCTATGAACCAGGTGAGCCAGCAGAGTTTGAAACAAGACGCGGTCGTCGTTCTTGTCCTCTGCTTTTGGCAGACTTTGCTCGAACCTCCGCGCGTCCCTTTCCTCCTCTCCATATTTCACTCTTCCTCTTGATTTGAGTCCTCCCTTTCATTCTTCTTGCCGGATCTGAAGCCCTTTTCAGCTCGGAACCGCAAGTCGGGCTAGTCTAAAAAGAAAAATGCGTCGTCCTTGCCCATGTTGCTCTGCCACAGCCGAAGGTTTCCTTTCCTCTTTGGCTGATCTGCCCTCTGTCCATTCAAGCTTTGCTCTATTGACTACTCGTGCTCCCAGGACTCATAGGTCTTGGGTAGGATCGAAGAGGACCTCGTTGGACAGCAGACGCGTCCTTTCTCCGCCATCCCTGTGAGGATCGAGCGCAGAGGGAGGTTGAGAGATTCAGGCGGGATCAGCAGAGGATTTGTAGGACTATCAAGTGCTTCTCCACTTGCAGAGGAGTGTGCGTTAGCCTGAGTTTTGGAAAAACGAGCAGGACTCGAGGTTGTTGAGGGGACGGAGGGAGCGAGATTGGACGCGCCTGTTTCTTTCTTCAAGCTTGAGCTTTCGGCTGACCTGTGCTTCTTGTTCTTTGCAGGCTTTCGGTAAACTAGAGAGCTCTCTCTTTCCGACGTCCTCGGATCGATCTCATCGGCGCTGAAACTCTCGTAAGAAGAATCTTGCCGACGCGACGGTTCCGGACAAAGAAGTAAAAGCGATTGCAACTATACGACAACCTAGGCTACCGAATTTAAACGCAAAACAAAGAGCGTTGAGAAGAGGTCGCTGCATGTTTACTTCTCAGCAAAAAAGGGAAAAAAAAGGACAGAAACGAAAGCGAGCGCCAGACAGATCTCCCTAGACCTCCCCCCCTCCACCTTCCTTTTTCTCCTCCTCTCCCAACTTCCACTCTCCGTCCTTCCCACCTCTTCTTCTTCTTCTTGCAAAGCAGCCACCATCCTTTCAGGATCGTACTCTTCTGTACCACCGGTCTGCTCTCTCTCTCTCCCTCAGCTCCTCCCTCTTCCACCTCGCTCCTCAACTCCGCCACTGCCAGTCGTCTCTTCACCAAGCTTCCTCTCCTCCCCAATAAGCCATCCCTCTCGACCTAGAGTCCCTCGCTTCTCGTCTCTTTGCGTAGACACACATTCGCTTGCCTCGGGTTCCCTTCTTTCTCTCCTCTTTCCCTCCGTCGCTTGTCCAACGCACCGGATCTCCACATCTTTCGCACCTCAGCCTTACAGTAGCAGGGGATGGTACATGAGTGGGGGGGAGTAGAAGAGGTCGTCCGTGTGTCTCGCGTCGTTCGCTCTCGCTCTGCCCCTCCCTCTGGTTGAAGCTGCTTTATCTACCTGAGGCTCTCGCCTCCCTTCTTCCCTCTTTTTGTACGTCCAAAGGCTTGTTCGTCTATCACCGTTGTGTAATTGAAAGCGCGACCTCATCAGTCAGCAGGCTTGGAAAGGTTCTGCCAGCGGGCAAAGAAGACGCGTTCTCTTTCTTAGGCCTCAGCTCGCTCCGCTGCTGACCATCTCGCCCCGTTCCCGTTCCCCTTCGGATCTTCGCTTTTGGATAAGTCTTGCTGATCTCTCAAGTGGGATGAGGTCTGGAGAATCAGTACGGGAGAAGGCCGGTGTGAGAGAATGTGAAACGGAGCGCGAGTCGCTTTCTTCCACGGAGTCCTCCTCTCGCAATCAAGGGTTGAGCTTTCTAGTTCCTGGCTTCTTTTCCGGCCTGGGGAGTACGTCTATACCCGAAAGGCAGCTCTGAAACCCCCTCAAGTTGAACGAGGCCGCAGCGTTGTTGGTGAAAACAAAATCAAGAACCGACGCGACGAAACGAGACGCGTCTGTGCGGATAGGCCGTTCATCGCACACCTTCAAGTCCTCGGTATCTCCTCCTCCACTTTACCCTCAAGCGAGCAGCCAAGTCAGATATAAACCTCGTCCAGGAGGGAGAGCACGGCTCGCAATGGGAAACAGTTCCCTTGAACTCTTTGTTTCGTTGTTGCTCGGGCGTTTTCTCCTCTCAGGATTCCTTCCCAACCTCAACCCTTTTCTACTACAGTTCCCGAGTTCTAATTTTCTACCCCCTGTGCAACAACCTCACCGAGAGATAAGTTACCAGAGAAACATTAACAGCAAGTCGACGCGTCGTCTTCCGCAACTCAACCCCCTCACCTCGTTCCGCCTCGCACGAGTCTTGAGGGAGGACGAGTTCCCCTTTAGATCATCTCTCCATTCGCTTCTGCCATGGTGAGTCGTTTCCATAGCCGACCGAGGAAGAGCTCCGAGGCTGACTCCGACACCGTTTTGCTCTTTCTTCCTCTCTTCAGCCCAATTCATTCTTGCCTCCCGCCGACCTCGTCGAGAGCAAACGAGTTTGACTCAGCTCCATTACCGTGCCCGGGAAGGTCGAGGATGAAATGACCCTCGTGAGTGCGCTTCTGGAATCTCGTTCGCGAGCAAGTTGTTGATTTTTGCCCGAAGAAAACTTTTGAGGGGACTCGCTCGTTCGTAAACTGCTTTCTGAGGGCGTGAAAATTTTTCTACAGCCTTAAAATCGGAGGCTACAGACGCCTCGGAACTAAAGCAGGCGCGTCGCTCCCTCCTCCTGCCGATTG